>NC_056737.1:283619002-283879002 GCF_019279795.1 Protopterus annectens
CATTCTAGTACATCTTGTTCACTTGTCTGGTGACAGAGTGAGCCACCAGAAGAGCAACTGGCCAACAAAATTAACCACATAGTGTGTGCTGCCAGGAATTGTTGGCCTCCTGACTAATCAGGCATCCAACCATGCCAGCTGACCAGTCTATCCCCATCGTTTTCTTACCTCTCCCTTATCTGGCATTGCTTATACTGTGTTCATTGCTCATCCAACCCCATCACCATCTGTTTACCATCTGTCTATGTGCCTATTCAGTGCCTACCCATCTCTTGTGATGTTCATCACCCCATGTCTATGTCCCTATCTGCTACTGATAACTCTCATTTGCTCATAATTCTGTAGAATTTCCAGATTTATACCTTATAGTTTTGGTCAGTTTGCCATTAAATTTCTGTTCTTTTGGCAAATCAGTGGTGATTGAAGCCATTAAATATGACTTTCAGACTTCATATCCTTCAGAAACTTCATAGTAATGCAAAACATGCTATTCTAGCAACTTTCTAAGTTTACAACAGCAGTATTTAAAACCTGTCCCCGATTTTGGGCCTTCGCCCTCCCTCCCATTATTTTTTGATTTGTCCAGAATACTTGCACAAAGAGGTTGCAAAGTATGCTGCTACATCCCCTTTTCCCTCTATCTAACCCCAAACCATCCTTCATTACATTCCCCTTATACCCTTTGCTTTTAAGTATGAAGATGGGATCAAGTGCATGAAAAATATCCCTCCTTCTCCATCCACTATTTTTATTACACATCTTGTGTTTTCATTTATGCTTTCTGTACTTCTATTTCCTATTTTCCTTCCTACCCCTTTCCATCCCCATTTATATGAGGAACTGGTTGGGCACTTTGGTATGTATGAACACACACTGCAGTGTTCCTGTATAGCATTGTGGTGTGTTGCACTACCCTTGAACATATACAACAGTGTGATACTGATAGCTGTGGCGGCATTTACCAGTATGCATATTGCTTTGGGTAATTGGTGGAGGTTTTCGTATGATGTAGTGCACTTTGCTTGTGCATTTTATGGTAGAACTTTTCCTACAGAATCCTGCTGTAATGTTGTACTACCTGTTAACACTGCCCATTGTATGTAGTGTTCTACTTTGTGTAAAAGTGCTAACCCTTGTTAGTTACATCCATAATTAGCTGTTGTCCACTTTGTGTAGCACACTGTCTTGATTTTGCTGCTGCATATGCGTGCTGCAGCTCTTTATTAATTCTGACCACCATCCAAAACTAAAACTGAAACTACTAGTTCTATGAGACCTGATAATATCTCCTGCTATGCACTAGTACATACCAAGCACTACTAAGACAAACTGCTCTTAAGCCTCTTAAAATGTAAGTCTCTTCACAGGTTATATCCCTGAAATGTGAAGAACATCCATACTGGTTCTGTTACACAGAGGCACTACTGGAAACTATAGACCTGTTAGCCTATCAATTGTCACCTGTACAGTTATGGGGTACATAATTGCTGATCTGATAAACAGTGAAATAGTTGACCTGCAAACTGTGGACTCAAGCCAATGATGATTTTTTTAACGGTAGGCCATGCCTAATAAACAGCTGATTTCTTAAAGAGTCACCAGAGCCACATACATATGAACGCCTGACAGTTCCTAATGCTTACCTTGATCTTGCTAAGCCCTTTGACACCATTCTAAATATTTGTGTTATAACATAAACTCTCCCAGTTTAACATAAACCCATATGTAGTCCACTGGATAGCCAACTATATATTTGATAAAACTCATAGTGTTAGGACAGGGGATACCACTTCTAGCCAGTGAAGTGTCTCCAGTGGGGGATCCACAGGTCTCTTTTATGAACTCAAGAGACTGTGGCTACCTAAGTTTGCTGATGACCTCAAACAGGGTACAATTATCAAAGCCCTGTCTGGTACCACTGATGCTCAAGTATCAGTCGTGAGCTCAAAATAAATACCAAAAATGCAATAAAATCAGCTTTGCAAAGACATCACTCACTGTTCTACCACATTGCTGGTTCTCTTTTCAAACCAGATTCAGTTATCTTGGACTTGAACAGCTGTACTAACAATGATCTTTCCTTTAATCACCAGGTATCAATGTGATCAGGATGTCCTTCTACCTTACCTCTCAACTTTCCAGAATTCCATAGAATTTCCAATTTTTTGCCTCACACTTGTAGTCTATTCCTCATTCATTTTTTACTAAGTAATAACAGACATTTGATTTTCAAACTTCATATCTTTCAGACAATGCGTGCTAATGTAAAACCTGTTATTCTAGCAACATTCTGAATTTATAATAACAGCATTTAAAATCTGTCCATGATTTTGGGCCTTTAACTTTCATTATGTTTGACTTTGTCCAAAATTCTTGTTAGAAGAGGTTGGGAGGTATACCTTCCACCTTGTTCAGCTGACCTGTACGAATATGTCTTATAGGTTTCATGCAGTGTTGGTGCTTTTGTTCTTTTCCCTTATCACACCATATAGTGCTTCTGGAATACACATCAGAAAGCACCTTGACCATCTTGAAAAATCCAAAGGTTTCTAAGCAAGAAAATGTTGGACTATAACCCACTTAAAAGAGAAAAAAGCCTTGTTACTCTATTGTGTTTTATATAGACTTCTGAGGAGTGATCTTTGTTTAACCTTTCAAGTACTTAAAGTCTGTTCCTTTTATAAACTTCTCCACCTTTGTGGAATCAATGATCTAACAATCATACCACAGATGTCAACCACTACTGCGTTATCAACAATACCTATTTATAGCACGACATATTCAAAGCCCAGTATATTCCTTTCTGTTCACATATGCTCCTCCTGCAAAGTAAAAAAAAGCAAAACAAAAAAAAAAAACAAAAACAAAAAACAGTCCTGGTAAAAAAAAAAAAAAAAAAAAAAAAAAAAAAGAAGGACCTTAAAGTCATCAGCATGCCAATTAATTTATATCATATCTGATTGTCCCACCAGTCAGCAAACCTGCTGTGTTACATTTTGCATAAAATGGAAGTTACATGACATGCCCCTCTCAAACAAAGACAACTTATGCATCTTGATGAAACATTGTGGATCACAGTGTGCTTTTTACTTCCTGACTTGAGAGCAGTGATTGGTTTCTGAATTTAGTTTATTGACTCTATGCTGCTATTTACAGGTTTCTAAAGTTCCAGAAGAACTAACTTACTCTGTTCTCATTTATATTCAATTATACAATGATCCCCCCCCCCATTAATATTCCAAAATGTGCACACTGATTGGTCAGTGTGCACGTTGTAAATCAGACTTATACTAATGGAAAAAGGTCCAGTCGCCTGGACTTTTTCCATTAATATGTCTTTTTTTTTTTTTTTTTTTTGTTACAGCAACGGAGAAAGCAAGATATCCATTGCTTTTTAGAAAGAATCTCGCTATGTTAAAGAAGTTTAACATAGCGAGACAGCTTTAAAAAAAGCAACTGAGATCTTCCTTTCTCTGTTGCTTTTTTAAAGCTGTCTATGTTAAACTCCTTTAACATAGCGAGACACTTTCTAAAAATCAATGGAGATCTTGCTTTCTCCATTGCTTCCACACACAACTCTGATGTACTGCATAGCATACTCATGCACAGTACATCAGAACTGCAGCAGAATACCAGACAGCTGCGGAAGGGCAGCACGGAGGCATTATACAATGCCATTATTTAAGAAAAGTATTTTTTTTCTTAAATAGTCATTGTATAATAGCAATAACCCACTTCTGGGTGTGGGTAATGCTGGATTTACCCATGGTTGCCTTTGTTTGGCCTCTCAGGCTTCGCCCTCATGACCAAACCACGCCAACCATGGGTAAATCCAACATTACCCACACCCAGGTGTGGGTTATTGCTTAAATATTAGTTTTCTAGAAATTTCACCTTTTTTTTTTTTTCAATGAAGGCCTTAGACACCTATATCTAAGTAATGGTCTCTTCTCATCTCAAATGTGAGCAATAAACCTTCAAGAGTCTCTTGTTTCAGACCATTTTATCCCAGGACCTCAAATGGTGTAGCACCTTCTGTAGGTATATAACTGCTAAACAAACTCCCGGTTGACTCTCACTTGTTCATTTCCATTGATCTTATAAATACTGAAAAAAAAAACTATTGACAAAACCATTGGAATGCAGACAATGGTAAGCTCCATAGAAGACTTTCAGTGCCTCACTTTACCTGTATAAATGCTCTGCATTTTGATTCACAGACAGATTTCTTTTATCCAGGTGAAGAAGCACAAAACTCCTACTATGTTAGTCTTGCTGTATTACAGTGGGAAATTACCGTTGTCATTCCATTATGTTTTGCCTTTTCTTTACAAACTGCTTGTTAACCTCTTGTATTTATTAATGTTTTCTGGTTGGATTCTTCCTGCATTTCATTGTGGATGCCAAAAAGTCTCCCTACTGCACATAATGTTGGACTCTACCATTCTTCAGAGATTGACACTAATTTATAAGCAGATGGATCTGAAACTGATGGAACCACTTGTTCTGTGTTTCTATAGTTCATTTTTTCATCATCACTTTCCATTCCATTCTGTTCTTTTACATAGTTATAAAAGCAGTAAAAGACAAGTTGTCTATCAAATTTGTGCAATCTGTGTACCTAGTAGCTTTCACTTGTCCCTCTTACTCCCAGTGTCTTACTCTACCAAGCATCTCAGATTTCCCTGAAGACTTTTATGGAATTACGTTCTTATACCTACTGAAGTAGCCCCTTACTCTTTTCATGAAAAAGTAGTTTATGTATTTCAGCAAGTAATATACTCATATTTGATGCAAGGAATATCTGAAAGCTTTGGGTTCTATCCTTTGATACAGGACATTTTGACCCCAACTGATTTGACCCCAGCATTAACAGATTCCGAAACTATATCTGTAAAACTTTAAATATACAGATCTAACATTAGTACAGTATAAAAACCACAATAATGTCTACAGAAAACACAACCATTAGATTCATAGGTTCATAGGTTCATAGGTTCATACTGGGCTATATGCCATAGGGCATTTATAAGCCTAACCAGAATGTGTTTGGCTTTCACCACCCATTTTAAATGAATTTTGCTATGCCCTTTTTCGAGGTTAGTATACTGTGCCTCTGTCTAACAGTGACACAGAAGTGATACCCTGGGTAAACCTACTATCTCCCATCCACTCATCAAGATTCCTCTTGAAGAGAGTCAATGAGGGACTCTGCCTAACCTGGACTGGGATTTCATTCCAGAGTGAAGGGAGCCTCTGGGTTATGAATCTGTCCCTCCAGCATGTCCTATTTATTTCAGTGCTGAGGTTCAAGTCTCTCCAGCGCGTAGCTCAATGGGATTTAGATTTTCTGAGGTGCAGCATGTCCATTAATTCCGGGTTGGACATGGCTTTATACGTCAGGCACAGATCGCCTCTGAGCAGGCGGTATGCCACTGAGTAGAGCTGGAGTTTCTTTAACAGGGCAGCATATGGCATCTGTTTGAGCCCTTTGATCCTCTTGGTGAGATACTTTTGGGGTCTTTCCAGTTGCTGCAGGTGTCTGGTAAGGTACATCCCAAAAGGGGCATTGTACTCAATTATGGGCCTGGTGAGGCATGAGTAAAGAGGTACGATGACCTACCCATGATTAGGTGGGCTATATAAAATGTTTTTCTAACCACTTTGGCCACGTGGTTGTCAAATGAGAGACTGCTATCAACTTGGGTCCCCAGGTCCCTAATTACTTCTTCCGTACTTAATGGATTACCACCTATGTGGTAATTTGTGGGCACTTTGTTTTTGCCAAAGGGGATGGCTATACACTTTTTGGCGTTTAGCTTGAGGCCATGGCTCTGGCACCAGTTGTCTGTTTCTATGAGGCCCTTTTGTAGGATGCTTGTAGACGCTGGAGAGTTGATTATGGCACCCAGTTTGCAGTCATCTGTGAACTTGGTCAGCCACAGTCCTTCCGTGTTAGCCTGTACCTCTGAGAAATATATACCGAACAAGAGAGGTCCCAGGACTGAGCCTTGTGGGATGCCACTTGTAACTGGTTTGGAGTCTGACATGGCTCCAGCAATTCTAACCATGTGGGTTCTGTCCTTGAGCCAGTTTGCAACCCATCTAGTGACATAGGGGTTTATATTTAAGTTGGTGAGCTTATCTATAATGCCCGAGTGGGGTATTGTATCGAAGGCTTTTGCAAGGTCCATTTAGGCTGTGTGGACCACCTTCCCCTCGTCAATGGCCTTGGTGACTGTTTCAAAGAAATCAACCAGGTTTAAGAGGCAGGATCTGCCCTTAACAAAGCCGAACTGGGTAGGATCCAGTGTCTGTAGGTCCCCAATATCTTTATTTATGAGGTCCATGATGATCCTTTCCATAGCTTTGCAGACCAAGCTAGTCAGGCTTATGGTGTGATAGTTTCTAGGATCCCTTGAGGCACCACCTTTGTGGAGAGGGACCACTGTTGCTGTACGCCACTCTTTGGGTACATATCCTGTAGTAAGACTGAGACTGAACAGTAGTTTTATGTTTGGGTTTAGTTCTTCTTGGAGTTCATGTAGGACGCAGCCCGGGACACCGTCCGGTCCCATTGATGCTGTGTTTTTTGCTTTGGAGAGGGCTGCTCTTACCTGAGCATCTGAGATGTCAGGGGGGCAGCACTCTGCTGGGATAGATATTTGCCCTTTTGGTGGGGAAGGGGGGGAGAAGTTTGCGCTGAACCTGTCAGCTAGGATGTTGGCAATGTCTGTGGATTCGGTGTATTTTTTGTCATTTTAGACAAATTCTGAGCATATCTGGGAATTCCCACCCAGGTTCCTAACATAACTAAAGAAAGCCTTGTGATTATCCTTAGTGTCCTGTGCAATTTTTCTCTCGAAGCTGGCCTTTGACGATTTTATGAGTGCCCATAGTTTTTTGCTAATACTGATCAGAGATGCCTTCCCTTTTTGGGATTTTGCTCTGTCATGTAGTAGCTTCCTCCTTCTATTGTATAGTTTGTTTATGGCTGGGGTCCACCAGACAGGATGCCTAACTTTGGAGGATTGGGTCTTGGTTTTATTTGGGATCGCATGATCCATGCATTCCTGAAGGTGTTCATCGAATGCGTTTATAAAGGATTCTGCGGTCTGGGCCATATTTTCCACAGGCCCGGGGGCTTTGAAGGATTCCACCTCGGTTTTGAGGAGTGTAAAATTTGCTTTAGAGAAGTTTTTCACTGTGGTTTTCTGGGCAGGGGCTGGGGTCGGGATGTGAATATCTAGTGAGATTAGTTTATGGTCTGATCTTACCAGTGAGGGATACACTTCTGGTCTGGAGCATGGAGTCCCCATGTTGGTGATGATCAGGTCCAGTATGTTTTCCCTTCTTGTGGGAGTGGCAACAAGTTGTTCCATAGCATTTGAGTTTATAAATTCTAGGAACCTTCGGACTAGGGTGTTGGAGCTAGAGTAATGCTCCCAGTCTATGTTAGGGTAGTTGAAGTCGCCCAGTATAATGGTGTTTGGAGAGACCTTCATATTTTCCATTGTTCTCAGGAAGGCCGAGCGGGGTTCCTGGGTTTGGGAGGGTGGTCTGTAGCAGGCTATAAACTGGAAGGCAGTTTTACCTACTGTTAGTTGCACATGGATAGTCTCTGATGCTTCGTGCTGTGCCACCAACCTGGAGGTGTGGGTATCTTTGACGAATATTGATACTCTCCCTCCTTTTGTGGTTCGGTCCAAGTTTTGGGGCCAAAAAACATGGTATGATGTATAACCTGGTAGTGCTGGAGTGCTCTCGGGAGCCTTGAACCAGGTTTCTGTTACTGCACAGATATCGATGTTCTCCATGCTAAGGAGAGTTTCGAGTGTGTGCATCTTGAGGTTTAGACTTCTGGTGTTGAGAAGCATTACTCTTAGTTTCTTATCCCTTGTGAAACCTATAGAGGTGGGTTTGTCTTTTGAGCCTTGCCTAAAAAAGGCACTATGGGGGTGACAAGAGCCTTTGCCAATATCCGAAAGCCCAGGAGTGACAGGTGCAATCCGTCCCTAGTGAAGCATCGTGGCTTGTCGAGCATGTCATCCCAGGCAGACAGGCATTGGATCACCTTTGAATGACACTAATACTTAAGCCATTTGTTGAAATTGATCATCTTGTCTTCATATTGTGGCATCATTCTTGGTGAGGGTAAGATGCTACTCAAGGTCAGGGTCATACCGGCCTGTGTTACATGCTCAGAGAGCTCCTCTATGTCTCTTTTCATGCAGTTCAGGGAGGTACGTCTCAGGTCATTCACACCAGCATGGACAATGACTGAGTCATATTTGTACTTGCCTTGGAGTGACCTGAGTGCTTGTGTTATGTGGCGGATCCTAGCGCCCAACAGGCAGCTCACCGTGACCTTCTCCTTGTTCAGCCTGGTGAGCGGGACGTCAGTGTGCCTGACGATAGAGTCACCTATTACAAGTGTATCAGGTGTGTTGTTTAGCCTTAAGGGCTGTGACTGTTTGGCACACTGGCTTTGTGAGCTATGTGTTGCACGTGTTTTGTTTTGGGGTAGCGGTTGCTTGGGTGTCTGCTTTGGAGGTCTCTGCTGCTTAGGCAGATTTTTATTTAGAGCCTCCGAGTATGTTTTTGTGTGTTTATGTGTTTGGTTTGCTGTCGTGGTAGGTCTATGTGAGACTGGAATTGTAGTGAGTGTGGTTTCCTTCTCCTCCTGTCTGGTTATGCCAGTACTGAGTTGAGAGAGCTTAGCCTCCAGTTTGGCTATATGGTTGCATCTCTCACATGTGTTGGAATTTGTTGGGAGGAGGAGAGGGTTGTCTGTGTACATGAGGCAGTTGTAACATTGCCTCAAGATTCCCAGATTCACCAGCTGGACCAGAGAGGAGATTGACAACTGACCTTTGGACATGCTAGAATAGTACTGGGAATTCCTTTATAATTGAAATAAAGGGCCAGTGGGGAACAAGGTACTCAAGGGGGGTTTGTGAGGGTGTAGTGCTTTTAATTTTTTAGTGCTGACTTATATAATTGCTTTAGTGAGCAAGTGCCAGGCTTTAGAGTGGGAATATGGTGTTTATTATGAGAACTAGATCAGTTCTAAGGGGAAAAGTGAAGAGCAGCCTTTGTGGAGCCGAGAATGGTTTAAACCCAATTAAGCGGTGCTTCCGGATGCTGCGCTATGCGCAAAATCTCGCAAAGCCGCTCTAAAGCGGGTTTTATACAGGGGGACTTGAAAGAGCTAGAAATTGGCCCAAAACAGCCAATAGACTACCAGATTCTTGTGCTGGTAACACTCCTCCAGGGATAGATAGGCTGCTCCAAGCTCCCCACTGCCACTGGTGAACAAAGAAGCCTCCCTTTATCCAAGAAAGGAAATGGGCAACACAGGAACTTTCCAAAAGTCCAGAATACAGCAAAGCCTGTATTTGGAGTACTCTAGGTCAGGAAAGACGGGAAACAAGGAAAATTTTTTTTTCTTTTTTGCAACAAACAGCAGGAAAATGCAATAAATATGTAACACAGGCTAGCGCACTTGAGTGTGTAGCCTCAACAGGTAAATGCAACAAACAGGACAAACTTTAAAAGTGCAGGTGCAAAAACAACTTTAAACAGTTTAAAACAGTTCAAGAAGCAGAAATACTTGCAGTTTAGCTAGATCGGACAGTCACCCAGGTAGTAGCAGGAAAAAAAAAACACTTTTATCAGGTTAGCAGTCACTCTTTTAGCCTCTCTGCTGCTAGCACCACTCTGCCGGACCACGAGGAGCTTGGCTGAGTAGTAACAAGCGCACAAACCGCGCCAAAGTGGGTTTTATACAGGGGGACTTGAAAGAGCTAGAAATTGGCCCAAAACGGCCAATAAACTATCAGATTCTTGTGCTGGGAACACTCCTCCAGGGATAGATAGGCTGCTCTAAGCTCCCCACTGCCACTGGTGAACAAAGAAGCCTCCCTTTATCCAAGAAAGGAAATGGGCAACACAGGAACTTTCCAAAAGTCCAGAATACAGCAAAGCCTGTATTTGGACTACTCTAGGTCAGGAAAGATGGGAAACAAGGATATTTTTTTTTTTTTTTTGTCAAGTATCAGAACTGACAGTAGTACCTGACAGTACGAGATTAAATCAAAGAATGCAAGCCATAAACAAAGAATGTATTGACAGCATCAAATCTTGACCTCCTTCTTGTGCTACTATTATGAGATGCAAGGCATGATTTGTTGCTATTAGTAAAGCAAAAGAAATGTAGTTTCATCACAGCACACTAAAAAAAAATGTAACTAGTGCCACCTTCTGGTCATGATTAAAATAGCAATAATAAAATGAATGTTTGAGCTAAAACAATTTGAACTTAAAAAAAAAAATTACAAAACGCTTGTGCATACATGAAGGTATGTTGTACCAATTGCACAAATTTTAAATACCTATGTGGAGCTGCTCACAATTTCTCAATGGGCTAACTAAAAATAATAAATAATGTGTTAACTTCGTAATTAAAATTCCAAATTGATTTTATTGTACACATGTTAAAAACTGTAATTAATTAAATTAATATTTACATATTAATTAATATGTTAAATAAATTAACATTTACATATTAAAATGTTAACTAATATAGTAAATTGCTATGTAAAATTCTTGAGTAAAATATTAAGTATTAAAATGCTTTTATTAAATTTCATTGGGGTCAAATAGTCTGGGGTCAAACTGTCCAATAAATATTCTCATAGACAATAAATATTAATTTAAATTTTGAAAGTGTAGCCAACTGCATTGGATTCAAATCATCTGGGGTCAAACTGTCTTGTTTCCACATCAGCTTATATGATTCATGTCTCAGTATTGTAGTGCAGTATAAGGGAATGCTATCCTCCAGAGGTGTTATATTTTCGATGAGAATTTAAAAATCGAGGTCCCATCTGCCTCAGATGGTGGTAGCTCAAGTGAATGCAAAAGATCTTATAAAACAAGTTGGGGAGTTTTAAAACAAGTTGGGGAATTTCTTTGGTGTGAAATACACCATCACACTTACACACACACACACACACACACACACACACACACACACACACACACACACACACACACACACACAAAAGTTAGACAACTAGTACTTATTAAAATTGCAAACAACTGCTGGTGCCTTGACTGATCCTTTATAGGAGTATAAGAAAACTGAGGACAGCAGAGTGTCAGAATCAGCAGTACCTTAGAAACCAGAGCGAGTCTTAGAATAATATAAGCAGTTTGTATGGTGCCTAGGCTAAATTACAATTTTATCTGAATATCACTACCTTTCTTCCCTAAAAGTAGGTCATGCCATTAGGACTGAAAAGGTAAAAAATTAAATAAATATTAAATAAAAATGCATATATATAAATTTCTGTTGAAATTCTAAAATACTGCCTAATAGTTGGTTCATTAAATATTCTGCATCCACATCAAAGAATGACTAGGTGTCTATGTCTAAATAACTATATATGCTTACTTTGTACACAGATCTGTCAACCATTTTTAATAACAATGTGTTTGATTAAATAATTGTACTTTGTTATATTCTTTGCAGTGATAGCACCTTCACTTAGGTTATAGTTGAGAGTGATCTTTGGACCAGCCTGCTTACATGGTTAATTAACAGCAAATAAATACTCAAACTGGTAGACATGCTTCCTCCTGTCTTTACTTTTGAGTTGTATGCCATCATACTGTCTTTAATGTATTGAACATGAATAGCTTTTGTTTCCTTTCTTACCTGTACTCAGGTGAGACTAGAGTCAGAGGCTGTAGCATCTTTTTCCACCCTTTGTTCTGCATTACCTTTCTTACCCCAGTAGCCTTACTTTATACTTTCCTGACTACCTTGCTACCTTTATCCCTATACAGACACCAGAAATGGACAAAGCACTCCAACTGATGCCTAATCAGTGATCTTTACTGAGGAAATAGGACCTCTCTGTGATCTTAGGGATACAGCTCAAGATATTATTGACTTTGGATACATGTTTCTCTGTTTATAGCTAAGGGTTCATTTCTACTGTTACTATCAGAACAACAACGTTTTTTCTTTCCGATCTGTTAATTTTAAGGTGATTCCTTCCACTTTATGTTAGACTCTGAGATTATTAGAACATATGTTATATACAGCACATTTTTTCAGTATTAAATCTTAATTGCTGCTGCACAGCATATTCAGTCATCTAAAGTTCCCTCAAAGACTTTTTCTTCCGTTTTTCACTGCCATTTCCGTCTTATTGTCGTCCACAAGTAGGTTGATTTTTGATACGAAGATGCCAAATAGTACTAATCTCAAGAACATCTTTGAAACCCCAGTAACCACCTCTCTTTCCTTTGAAATGGCTTCCCAACTAATTCTGTTTGCTTCCAG
This sequence comes from Protopterus annectens, assembly GCF_019279795.1. Classification (NCBI taxonomy): domain Eukaryota; kingdom Metazoa; phylum Chordata; order Ceratodontiformes; family Protopteridae; genus Protopterus; species Protopterus annectens. The sequence continues at coordinate 283,631,358 of NC_056737.1, forward strand.
GTCAGCCATTGACTCTTCTACCTATCTTGTTGCTTTGTCTTCTGCTCCAAGTCCATTTAATTTGTCTGTCAGCCTCTGGGGAGGGCCTGAGTCATAGGAATATGTATGGCTTACCATGATATTTTTTCCACAGATCCATGTTGGCAATTGTTTGACTGGAATCCATTACTCCTTTCTTCTGTGTGCTAGTCACAGTTTTCACTGCTACTGAGGTCAGACTTATGAATCAGCTGTTTTTTTTTTTTTTTGAGTCGCTGTGGCCTTGCTCCAGTCTTCTGGAACCTCTCCATTGCTGAGTGGCAGGCTAAACATTCTGTCAAGGGATCAATAAGTACACCTGCCAGGGTCTTTAGGGTCCTCTGTGGCTTCTGTGTATTATCAGGGTCCTGCACCTCTGCACCTTGTCTTATCATACTGTAACACCTACAGATGGTGTCCTTTGCACTACTTCCCTTGTTATTTGATTGGCTGTCAAATGCTCATCATTCTCATCTTCTCCCAAACTGATAGTTTTCCTTCTTTTTTGTGAACCCTATTGTGCAGAATTCATTGAGCATTAGACCGCTTTCTGCAACTCCACTGTACTCTTCCCCTTTCTTTGTCAATCACTGCATCTCTCGGTTGATCTTCCTTCTCTCCCATGCTTATCTAAAAAATCCTTTCTTCTTTCTCTTTATTCCTTTTCTCGATCTTTCTGTACATTTCACCCTTCTCTTTGATATGATCTTTATTATCATTTTTAACTCTCTTACACTCCTCCCTACACTCTTCTCCTCTCTTCTGGAATTCAGAAAAAGACTTTGCCTGTATATGAACTGCCTCCATAAAATCCATGTTGAACTAGTTTTTTTCTTCTTCCTATCTTATATTTCCCTTGGTCTGTTTCCACAGCAGATGATCACTTTTATCTTTGTATGGTCATTACTTTCTCACATGTCTCCAGTTACCCTTATCAAGAAGTATCCCTAGTTAAATATAGTTTATCTTTCTGCAGCCCCATGCTATGGCTCTTTTTCTTAGCCCTGACCTGCATTGAACCAGATGACTGTATTGTCACTGACTGGATGCTTTTCTTCTAGTTTACAAAATGTCTTAGCATAACTAACAACAATGTCCATTATGCATCTTTTCTGTACTGACCGAAAGCATAACTAAACTCAGGGATAATTGTTAAATATTATCCTAATTCATCTAAAAAGTTAATAGACCAGCGGTATTGCTTCAGCATGCATTTTCTGAACAATAAGAATTCTGAATCTTTATTGTCTGGTATTATTGATTGAATGAATTCCTTAGTGATTTACCAGAAGACGAAATATTTATCAGGGACTGGGCAAAATACAAGATAAAATCAGGCACATTCTGTGAATTCAGGGACAGTTTAGAGATATGACTGGATGAATCCTTCTTGATCTAGAGACTTCACTACTTCATTCAGTGTTTTGCATTTTGAATGGAACAATCTGCTTCTGAGACATTAAGGTCTTCAATCACAGAGTATGTATTTTTTCCTTTCCCAGGACCTTATCTATCCCTCTTTTTTAGCATTGAGTGGGTGGTAGACTTTGTTTAACCAACGACTCTTATTCTTTTTCCCTCCAGTCTGATTTATAGGCTGCTATTGTGATACAGTTTTAGAATTTCCTCTGTTCCCCTGTTCTGGTCATGTAACCCACAACTTATGTTCTGTCTAATGTGGAATGCTCCCCCTTCTAATATCTTGCCCTTTCTGCCATGTCACAGCAACTAACAGCATAGGATCTGAAAATACCAGTCCCTTTCATCTTTCACCTAAGCTTCCATCAAAACTGAGTTCTCTTGCGGCCTCTTTAATGGTCTCTACTCCTTCTACCTTAATTTACCTACATAACTGTATAGATACAATTTGCAGCAGGGCCATCCCACCCAAAGACCAGTAAAGTTCATCTCCAGCACAGAGATTCTCTCTTTCCCAGTTCAGTAGCCCCAAGTCATGCTCAATTGTCCATTTTCTGAGCCAAGAAGTATAACCCTGGATCTTATCATTCCTTGCTACGCTAGCACTTGGCATCTGTAACACCTTCAAAAAGGCTATTGCACACCCCAACTGTCAGCATTCAAATTTAAATTTCCTGTGTCTCTTCCCATGTTTCACCAGCTTAGTTACTAGTGTGCACATGGACTTTGAATGACGTGCACTTCCTGTCATCTGGAAGACATTTTCTGATTTTTTTAGCATATACAGTGTAATCTCAGTCCCAAGGTCATGCTTACTGTCAATCATCCACTCCATTCCAACTGACTTTTCCTTGTGATTGATTATCCAGTCACTTGAACACCTCTTCATTCCCCTCTCACCTTCTGCTCCTGCTATAGTCCTTGTTAGGCTACCAGTGCTAGCCCTCCCTAACCAATTATAGATTCATAGGTTCATAGGTAGTAGTAGACTAGCTGCCCTTGTCGGCTATTTTAAACCTAGACAATTTCCCTTTTTTTGCACAAAATAACCTATCCCATTTTGTTATAAATGGGCATTGTCCATTCCATGATCAATGATTATATATTACCCCTAATGAGAATAATTGGGATCATACCAAAGCAAATTTGAGGGGTCCCATGCATGGGATAAAGCATTTAAGAGCTGCATCTGTCCATTCCTCCTGAGCTACTCCTGCTATGTACCCCAGTTCTGAAGCTCTGCATTTCCTCACCTCTGCTCATCCCCTCTATACTGCCTGAATGTTTAACACTAGCTTCTCCCTTCTTCCTGCTAATTTTCCCTGCATTGCTTATCTACACCCACTCCCTTTTCAATTTCCACAATGCTTGATAGCCATTACATGTCCCCTTCTCTTAGTTTACATGACCCATTTGTTTGTCCTTAATGTTCTGATTGATGTATTATGCATCACCTCATTGTATGTGAGCCGTCAATCTACAGTAAAAGTTTACCTTCTGGCCTGCTAGTGGCTTACTGTGGTCAGTGCAGGAAGTAAGAGACCAATGATTCAGAGCTGATCATTCAGGCAGTCATTCAGACCTAATTTTCTAATCAGCCTAACATGGCATCTCCAATGGCTCTGATGTACTTGCTGTGAAATAAGGACACAAAACAATCTAATAACAGTCAAGGCATGACACAGTACAATCTCACAGAATATGCATGCATCTGAAAACACTCCATTTCCAGTTACATTGACAGAGTACTGCTGTAAGTGACTGACACAGACTGTGACCTCCTTTGTCTTGTCATCTTCTCTGGCAGAACTATTTCCACTCTTGTATACCAGTTCTCCGCACTCTGCACACCACCTCCACCCCACTGGTCCATAAGACATACTGCAATATCACACATAAACCACATGACCAATCCAACCCATCTGATCCAAGACATTGTTTTTACTGTTTTTAATTTTTTTTCAGTTTAGGGTCTTTCTTTTTTAACTATTTTAGTGCAGCTGTAGTGATTTTTACTGACTAAATACTTTTCCTCCTACATACTTTGTGTCAGTTGTTTCTGAATGCCTTTACTTTCATTCTTGTTCTTCCATTTCTGTGTTATCTGTTTGGTATTCTGATTTTGGCCCTGCTTTTTCACTCCACCATTTGGAATTATATTATTATATGGTATCCCTAAATTTGTAACCAGATTTTTTTCTACTAAAGTTGTTTACCCTGCCCTACTTAAAGGAATGTGAAACAAGTTGGGGGTATTTGAGATGTACGGAAGCTACTGCCATATGATTTATTTCATTAGCACTTGACAAGTAAAACTCCAGTACTTCTTTGTTCTGCAGCTTTTCTAAATGCATCAATCTTTTAAATAGCTGGCACCAGTAAACCCCATGGCCTCTGTGAAACACTGTTTTCTGATTTAATCCTTTCTTCAGAAGTTAAGTTAAACAAATAAAGCTGTATGCGTGAGACAAATAAAATGCAAACACAAATATCACCCAGTAAATTCCTAATACAATGACACAAATGTATTAGTCCATATAAACCTAGGGTGTAGGTTGCAAAAGCAAATCTGATATAGAAACCTTCAACAGCCAATACCAGCAAAGTAAGCAACTAACCTAGTCCAGCAAACAGAATAGTTAAGTGAACATTCAAAAAAGCTAAACAAATAGCTCAGGAATCATGCTTCAGTTTCTCACTTACCCAGCTGGCCATGATGGAGTTTGGCAGAATAAGTATACTGTACCTTTGAAGCTTAACATCCACATCTCACCCCCACCCCATAGTAAGGAAACCTCCATAAAAAACATCTCCAAAGCCAACTTCATGCTACTCAAGTCAGAAGTGACAAACTTCATGACACCCATGCAGATGGGAGCTGAAAGTTCAACTGCTGAATCCTAAACTAAGGCACTGTACGAGCACATCCACTCATGCATAAATCGTGCCATCCCAAATAGAACCAAGATGCTCTCATCCAAAAAAAAGAAGCCAATCTGGTGGTCCCCTGCCATAAACAAACTTTACAACAAAAGGAAGAAACTGTTGCAGAAAAGAGGAAAATCCCAGGATGCAAAAAACTTCCTTACCAGCCTCAGTAAGAAACTGAGATCCCTCATAAAATCCTCCAAACAAAGCTAGTTACGAAAATAAAATTGCCAAAGATTCCAAAGACAACAACAAGGCATTCTATAACTATGTCAAGAATCTAAATGGCAATGCTCAGATCTGCTCTGAGCTAAAACAGAATGGCATTAAATATACTGATCCCAAGGATATTGCCAATATCCTGGCAGATCGATTCAGTGCCAACTTCACCCCCCTCTCACCCCCTAAGTGGCCCATCTCAATACCGGAAGATTGCCAAATTCCGGTAGTAATGGCCACACAGGTAAAAAACGCACTCTCCAAAGCTAAGAATACAGCATCCATGGGACCAGATGACATCCCAGGCTTTGTACTACATGAACTACAATATGAACTGGCACCTCACCTAAGTGTCATGTTTAATCATAGCCTCACCTCAGGTTTCGTGCCCACTGAGTGGCACACAGCTACAGTTATCCCACTCCACAAGGGGGAATCCACCTTGGATCCCGGAAACTACCGACCCATCAGTCTGACAAGCCTTATCTGCAAGGCCATGGAGCGTATTATCATGGAACATAAACAAAGACATTGGCAACCTTTAAACACTGGACCCCACCCAGTTTGGGTTCGTGAAGGGCCGATCTTGTCTCCTGAACTTGATTGACTTCTTCAAATCAGTCTCCAGAGCCATGGACAAGGGTAAGGTGGTCCACACAGCCTATCTAGACCTTGCCAAGGCCTTTGACACCATCCTCCCACTCTGGAATCATAGACAAACTTACTAAGCTGGGCATTAATCCCTATGTCACCCAATAGGTTGCTAACTGGCTTACTGATAGAACGCACACTGTAAAAGTAGCCGACTCCAAATCCATCTCCAGACAAGTGACAAGTGGAGTACCTCAGGGTTCAGTCCTGGGACCGCTCTTGTTTGGCATCTACTTCTCTGAAGTACAGGCCAACACTAAGGGACTCTGGATAACAAAGTTTGCAGATGACTGCAAACTGGGAGCCATTATTGAATCCCCAAATGATGTGGATACTCTACAAAAGGGCCTTACAGAAACAGATGCTTGGTACCAGAGCCATGGGCTCAAGCTCAGTGCCAAGAAATGTATAGTTATCCCCTTTGGGAAAAAACATGTATCCGTGAATTACCATATAGGTGGCAGTACACTAAACACTGAAAGTTTGATAAGAGACTTAGGGACACAGGTGGACAGTGGTCTCACCTTCGATAACCACATTGCCACAACAGTCAGGAAATCCTTCTATGTCGCACACCTCATCACTAAGGGCTTTTCATCCAGAAAAAAGGAGGTCATTGTCCCACTGTACTCATCCCTCATTAGACCCATTATAGAATACAATGCCCCGTTTGGTATGTACCTCTCAAGACATCTGCAACAACTGGAAAGGCCAGAGAAATACCTCACTAAAAGAATCACAGGCTTAAAGCAGATGCCCTACGCTGACCGCCTTAAAAAACTCCAGCTATACTCTGTCGCATATCGTCTACTCAGAGGCGATCTTTGCTTAACATACAAGGCCATGTCAAATCCAGAGCTGTTGGACATGCTACACTTAAAGAAATCCCAATCCCTCAGAGCCACACGCTCCAGGGATCTAAACCTTGTCATCACAATAAACAAAACATGCTGGAGGGATAGGTTCCTGACCCAGAGACTCCCCAGACTCTGGAATAGATTGCCCATACATGTCAAGCAGAGTGCCTCTTTGGTCTTCTTCAAAAGGAACCTTGACGATTGGATGGGAGAAAGGAAATTCACCCCGGGGATCACATCAGTCGCCCTGCTAGACAGGGGTCCAGGGAAGTAAATAGTGTGGGAAGAAATAGCCAGGGAATTGTTATGGCTAGGCTTGTATAGGCCCTAGGGCTGATAGCCTAGTACCAACCTATGAACCTATGAATCTATGCCTTTGGCTGCTATCAGATGAATATGAAACTTGTGTGTATATTTGTGGATTTGTGTGTGTGGGTTTACGTGTGTGTGTGTGTGTGGGGGGGGGTTTACGTGTGTGTGTGTGTGTGTGTGTGTGTGTGTGTGTGTGTGTGTGTGTGTGTGTGTGTGTGTGTGTGTGTGTGTGTGTGTGCACGCGTGTGTGGGTTTGTGTGTATGATCACCTACTCTAATATTTAAAATAACTCAGCCTTTTATAGTTTGCTCCACCTACTTAATCTTCATAACTAACCTAAAATCAAAACTTCGTCCATGTTATATATATAAAGATATTACTTGCCAATGAGCATTAAAAACTGCCAAATAGTCTTGCTGCAGTGTATTTCTCTGAAATGTATCCTTTCCTGTTCTCTTTTTTGTAGCTTGTGTCTGCCATCTGCCCCTGAAAGTGTTTTTACTGGTTGTTTGGATTATCTTTGCTGTTGGCAGGCATCTTATTTCACTCAAAAGCTGGAGATGTGCTGCTTGTGTAGTGACTACTTGTATACAACACAATCTGCGTAACCAATAAAATGATTATACTTTCAGTCTCATAAACATATATACTACCAACAAACAACAATTTAGAAATATGCATTTTATGTTCTATTTTGATAAACAGTTCATTGCCTTTACTAAGATATACTGCCAGACAAATTCACTTCACTGTTTAAATGTAATCACAGCTGTAGGTGTCCACCACTTTGCAGACTTCTGTTTCTTCTGTTTAGACGTTCTTACAGAAGTAGGACATTCTGCAAAGAAAGCTGTTTCTTAGCAACGGTCTGATTCTGGGTAATTTTGTTTTCAAAAATCAGAATGGTATATAATTAACAGACCAGCAGAGAGCAATGAGCAGAAAAATGCTAGTGAAAAAAATACTAAATGTGCCGATTACTAACTTACTACATGCACATAAAGAAATCATCATTGAATGCAATTCATCACAGGTAGATATGAGCACTCTCATGTGATTACCATACAGATGATAGCACAACACATTAATCCTCCATAGTTTTTTTTCTGGAATGTTCTGGTAGTTGTCTGAGTTGCATGCATTGACATTTTAGTTCTTCTCCTTCCCTTCCACAGTCCATAAATGATGTGTAACAGCTGCCCTTGTATGTATTAGTTTTATAGTACTTCTTTACTTCTTTTTGTTAGCTCTCATGAACAAAAGCCATTATTTAGCATTAACTTAAATCTGCATATTTTGGTATGTATAAGAAAAGACACTGAGAAGCTAACTCATGCTTTTAGACTTACTTCAGTAACAAACTAGTGCAAAACTTGAGTCAAAACCTTTTGTGTTTCAAAGCCTAAACCATAAAATCGATCCACTTCCATAAGAATGAGTGAACCAGGCCCATATGAATGGGAGGTCTTATATCTCCAGGTTGTATTCTGATAACCACAGTATGAACCCACTGAAGGTACCTCTCCTACGGAGCACTCACAAAGTATTCAGTTTTCATTCAAAATTTCCACGACTTTCGGTGACATATACGATCACTTGACTTCTGCTGCTCATTTTTTTCTGCTTTCCTTTTGTTCTGAAGCACAGGAGCAGCCATATCTTCTTCTCACACTACTTCTTTAAAGTTCAACCCCGTGGTTAGATGTTTTATAACAGCACACATTTTGTATAGATATTATTCACTGTGTGTGACTCAGATCTGAATTCTGACAATACCTCTCAACTGTACAAGTTTTCACAGAATGCCCTGATTTTTGCCTCATAGTTTTGTTCTTTTTATCATAAAATTGTGGTTTTCTGGCAAATCATTGAGGTTTGAAATCAGAATATAATGACAGATATTTGAGTTTCAGACTTTATACCCTTTAGAAAACTCACTTTGATGCAAAAACCTGTTACTCTATCAACTTTCTAAGTTTGTACGAGCAATATTTTAAAAACTGTCTGTTTTTGGGCCTTTGCCTCCCTCTCATTATTTACGGCTTTCTCCAGATTTCTTGATCTAAGAGGTAAATTTCTGACCCTCCATCCTTGTCATTTCCACCACAACAAGCTTCATGATATCTTCCTAAATACTCTGGTTGAGATATTCTTCTACTGACAAATAAGAAATAATGTTGAGTCTTACAAATATCTACATTAGTACTACAATGTGGATCTACCATTTCATGTACTTAATCCTGTATTTTAAGTTATAACTGAGTATTAGAATTTCCCATTAATTAATTAAAGCTGTACATGACTGCCCTGTTAGTAATTCAAATCTGTATTTTAAATCATTGTTTCTAGTTATTATATTGGTATGTATCTGCAAGTTCAATACCTCTAGCAATGCTGAACATGTTATGTTATGTTATATTTTGACTTCAGTACTTCTTGTCCTGGCAAACCTATGTCATTGTATTCTATGTAAATCTAAAAAATGCCATTTTCCCATTTGGAAACATTATGGATTAGATATGCTATTTGTTTGTCTCTGCCAGTCTGGCTCTAAGTGAGGCTGAAAAGGCTCAAATGATCCATTAATTTAACTTGTTAAAAATGTAAAATAAATAAAAAGCACAAATGGCATCTATATCCCATAAATGTGGTGAAAATCAACTGAGTCTCCATAGCTTTTGTTTACTCCAAGGGTGTTTCTGCTACACTGGAAGGGCAGTCCAAGAACCCCACTCATTACCACACCCAATGCTAGAAGAGCAGAGGTGCTACACTGGAAGGGCAGTCCAAGAACACCACTCATTACCACACCCAATGCTAGAAGAGCAGAGGAATGCCTCTTTTTATCTGGCCAAATACAAGCCGATTAATACATCATATTGGATCTTGCCAGTCAGAAGACAGTCTGTAGGTCTAGCAGAATCAACCCAGTCAACATGAATTTTTTTCTCAACAAATTTTTATTTATTTGCTTTTCTTCTGCAAGCATTTCTCAAATTGTATAGAGTAAACATATGTATATATATATATATATATATATATATATATATATATATATATATATATATATGTCTGTGTAAAACATGACATAAACAATTGCACAATCAAGCTAGATGGGTATAAAATACTCACCTGTGTTAACCCTTTTTGAAGGCCTGCGGTAGCCCAGAAAAAGTATGTAGTGAATTTTTCAGAAACATTGCTTAAAGGATTCTTCAAAGCAGTAAAAATATATAAAAAATGCCTATATTTTTCAAGTCTAGCACCTTTACAATTGTTAATCTTATGCTTATTTTGCAAAGTGGCTACCAGCATATGAGAATATATGCTTTAGGAATCATCTTTCTTTAAAAAAACACACACAGTCTGCTACTGCCCAGGCAACTCACCTGTCTCTCACCTTGACAAACTAAATATAATGGATGGGATTCACAATATTCCATCAAATGACAAGACAACATTTTTCCTTGGTGTTTTAAATACCCCTTCCAGAAGCAAAGATCGCACATGTTTTTTCTTCTCTAAGGATACGACAATAGTGTATGTATGTGTCTCGGGCCTGACTGCATCAGCGATACATCAAAGGAAGGAGTTAAATAAGGGAAAGCAAGCTGGAAAAATCCAGAAAACATCTGAAGAGCTCTCAAGCCTTGACCTCTTGTGCATTATTAATAGCATATTAAGTAACTGAGAAGACTTCTAATTCCCAAATGCCATTCCATATTCCATGGCGCCTCATCCTTTATAGTCATAACCAGAACCCCCAACGTGGTTAAATAGCAAACTGCAGCTAAATATACTTCCAAATATCATACTGGGGGCTCCTTTTTGACTCTCAGAAGCATAGGAGTCCAGCTTTTGGGAACTTGAGAGCACCATGTCAAAAGTAAAAATTCACTTCCCTGCCCATGGTTTTCATCTGTGAGAGGGAACTTTAATGTCCATCTCAAACATAAATCATAAGACTAACGCCCAAATACGGCAAAATCATTATAGGAAGAAAAAATGTGTTATTCACCTTGAAAATAATAATGTGGGAATTCTGCGAAAAATATTTGATGAAGGAATCTAGTAAAGTCAGATTCTATGATTCTGCAACAGGCTTTTCTCTACTTAATTCAATCTGGAATAGGCCCTCCTCAACCCTCAGGAAACTTGCAGTGGATATGGTCACTTGATTCTTTGACAGATAAAGGGCCCCAAACCTATAAATTAATCTCAGCTAAAAAAATGCATTTCTGTAACGCCCGGAAAATCGGATTTATAGATAATGTTCATGAAAATGCTTGCCATTTGACAACAGGTGAGAAAGTATGTGGAACAGTAACATGCAGCAAAAAGTAAAAGTAATTCTTGATAGAAGCGAATGTCCATTTGTGGCTACTAAATTTAACATATTATTGCCGTCAGGAGGCTACTTAAATAATTGCACCAACCTGTCCAGTGCAAGCAAGTCCAAAAACTCTTGTTCATACTATGCTGAAGCTAGGCGATAGTCCTAGTTAATTTTTGGATACTTAATTCACCTAGCAAGATGGTTGGGATGGTTCCAAAACATTGCTTAACCTTGATTGCAACTAAAAATGCCGATTTGCCATCAGTGAAGGATGGTGATAACATATATCCAGATAATGTTCAGGAAAACTGTGCATATTATGGATTTCGAATGCAACAACCTGTTGATTTGCTATATTTCATAGGTTCATAGGTAGGTACTAGGCTATCGGCCTAAGGGCCTAAGTAAGCCTAGCCAACAAAGTTCCCTGGCTTACGCCAACCCAAGAAAGTTAATTTCCTGTGCCCCTGTCGAGCAGAGCCACAGAAGTGATCCCCTTCATTCATTTTTAAATGTAGCCCAGCAGACTGGTGGGTTAGTATAAGTGAACTACCACCTTGTTTTCCTACCCATAAATAATCTTGTTTGTGTAGTGTTGCATTACTAAATGTGAAATACTCTGGGCTTCCACCATCACAGCAATTGTGTAATTATTTAGGGTAACAGAGCTTTTAATCATTCCAGTTGGTTGGAGATATTTCTACCATTAAAAATATACACTCATGAAGCTGTATTATCTATGACTTCCAAGTTTGATTTTGTAATTTATTTTGGAATTACAAAAAGTCTTAAAACCTTCACATAATCTGCTGCTAGTGTAACCAGTTCTAGGATGGCTGTCTCTACAGAACATATTATAGTCTTATCAGAATGATATCCTCCAAAACTGTGGCCAGATTATGAGAGTATATTAATCAAAATTGTGTGAACCATTAGTGAATTACTGAGGCTCATGGCTATCCCACTGACTTGCAAAGTTTAAACTCTCGCGTTTCAACTGCCCAAGCTTCACCTCACCAACAATCAGAATTCCTCTACAGAAAACCACTGCCAGTGAGTTGTGCCGGAATTGATTCCCTTTTTGGGGCACTTTCCCCTTCTTAGAGTTGTAGTTGGTATATATAAGTTTGAGGATGCAGTGTTATTTGGCACAATATTTTCAGTGAAGGCAGCTCAAGGATTCCAATCCTCAGTGTCTGTTCATAATGGAAGCAAGGGTGACACATGAGATTATCATTTATGTTACCCCAACTCCCTTCATTCCACTGATGTCCCACACTGAGCTGCAGGCAGGACCACATAGCATGTAAAACTCATCATCTGTCATGGAGTTTAGGGAAGAATGTGCTATACCTCACAAATACAACTCTGATAACAGCAGGACTATTTTCCATCACACAATTCCTCTATTCTTTTAGAATAAACTGGATTTATACTTACCTCTGTCCAGGTTTAGACAAACATTGATGAGATAAATGAGAAAACAGTAAAGCTACAGTGAAATAATTGTGTAAAAATAAGATAAGTAGTCCTTATTTATCTGTATAATGTGTACAGTTTGTTGATATTAATATATGAAGGGAATAAAGGAAATGTTGGACTGTCATGCTTTGACAACAGCTGATTGTAAGTTGAAACATTGTCATATCTTTGCCCTTAACTGTGAGTTGAGTGTTCCTCCTGGAAGTTATATTAAGAGTATGCATTACTTTTAGAATTTTCTTATCATGTGAGCAGATTTTGACTAATTATTGCAGGACGTTTTTGTTCCTTGACAATTGTTTTAAACAGTACTTTCTTTACTTTATTAACTCTCATGTTAGCATTGACATTCATTAAACATACCTTTAATTTAATTAATTTTGTTCATTTGTGTTTGATTATTGAATTGTCCAACAGGGTTTTGCCCATTTCAGTGGTTGTCAGTGGAGGAAAGCTTCACAAGCCACGTATAAAACGTACAATATACAAACATCAGAGAGCTGCTGTTGAGCATTACAGCTTGGTGCATCTACACATCAGCCAAACAGTGCAAGGTGATTCATACAATTCAGATACCATGTTATTGTATTTTTGTCTGCTTAATGGTTTTCCTTAACGTCCTTCCTACAAGTAATTGCCTGTAGCGATACTTTCTAATAATATAAATGTCTGTTTTATCCTGTTCCTTGTTGTTGGATGGCAGCTCTTTTCTAAGTGCCAGGCTTTATACAGAAAACAATTCTACTGTCCACTGAAAAAAGATAATTTGCTAAGAGAATTTCACATTTGGGCATAGCTTACCTGCAGACTGTGTGTATACTGGCTTGTATTATTTGTTAGAGGGTCACTTTTGGGAGAGGATCAATGAAACAATGGATAGCTTGTCACTGTACTTTGCCATCTGTGCTTACATTATTTGTGGAACTCTGTAGTACACTATAAAACATTGGATTAAAATTAAATACAGCAGATAGCAAGAGCTACCTGCTCCAGAAATTGCATGGAAAGTTGTGTACTCGTCTTTCATACCTAAACCTGTAGGAGTAGCACAAGGATCTATCCTCGGTCCTCTTTTATTCAACCTATTTATCAGCTACATGTACATAGTGTAACCCATCTCAGCGGCACAGAGGGATAAAGCCTTGACTGTGCTCCAGATGACCCATGTTCTACTTGCTGCATGGGTGCTGGAGGCACCTAACAGGCGAGGATGGAAGTTAGCAGACTCATTGTAATAGCAGCATTAAGAACCTGGCAAGCTCCACACTGCAAAAGGTACACTGCATGGTTGAGAGATTGAACATGCACAAAAATGAGCGTGCACTTCCCAGAGGCAGGCATTGTGGAGGCTGCAAAGCTGACATGGGGAGACGGGGATCAGGTCCCTGCCAGCACTATGATGTTGCACCACCATCATTAATTACCTCACTGGCCCCAGACATGCTTCACACAGAGCCGGAGGAAGGCTAAGACAAATCAGGTACACCCACTGAATGTGAAGAGAGTGGTTAGGTTCAGGGAGGTAGGCATGCAAAAAAAAATGTACTAACAGTAGAAAATGCAACCATCATGCATAGTGCAGCATTAATATGCTCTGCAAATATACCTACTTATCTCCAAGTCAGAGGTTTATTTTTTCATTACTGGATTTGACAACTTTATCTCCAGATAACTTATTGTAGTAAGTAAGGAGGTCGTTGGTTGTCCTAAAGGGCCATACTTTGTCCCAGGCAGGTATTGTTTTACTTTACTGGTAAGCTAGGACTAACATTTACTCAGGTGCAATGAACTTGTATAGGCTATTTCACTTCATAAGACAGTTTGTAGCTCTAAACTGGTTTCAGTAGTGTGTGTATGTAAGCTCACATCTGCTCCCAGTCCTTGTATACACTGCATGCCTACAGCCATACAACAAAAAGATTTATGGTGCATATAAGGCAAACATAGTGCTGGAGTCTGCAGTGTAATATAGGCAATTGAACAATTCTCATTGGCCGTCTTCAGCCAGGTGACTAAGCCAGGATGCTGCAACAGAGTTTCTCCTTGGATAAGATGGACACACTCACCGATGGGAAATATCAATAATAAAAGTATAGCTAAGGACTATAGACTAATACAGGAACTATCAGAAATGCATCAGTATGAGTAGGGGTTTGCAACAAAATGAAATGCAATGCTTACCTTTTTAATTCTATTAAAGCTTGATTAAAACAGTTAAAACTGGCACAAGCTGCCATTGTCTGTACACCATCACTGTAATGTATGCACATGAGTGTTCATAGGCTGAAGTTGCTGGATGGGCAGTACAGTGGTGCAGTACCTGTCCTTTCTGCATCACAGTACTTGGCACTATAATTCACTTCCTGGGAGGTAGGGAGGGAGGGAGGGTATCTTTTGTGTGATTTCTGCATGTTTTTCTGTGTCTGTTTCAGTGGGGTCTCATATTTCATCCAACAAATAAAGGCATGCCAATAGCTGTTCATTGGTTCTTTAGCCTATATATAGTGTTTCAAAATATTTTCCCATCCTTGGATTTATCAGTCATATTTAGGTCACAACCTTTGGTATATATTGTAATATTATGGAGATTTTTATACCTTCATTGCACTCTTTACAGTGGAAAACACTAAAACACTATGTTTTACTTATAGACAACAATATAGGGGTGTGACATTGTGAGGTACTGCCAGTTGTATCAGGAGAAGTGAAACAGTGCATGTGTGGCATATGCCAGGATGGCTGGCAGAAGTTTTGTAAATTGTCTTATGTTGTTTGACTATCACATTGATTTGTACAGATGCTTGTATTAAAACTATATTTGTAAAAGTTGCTTATGTTAAAAGTGCTGCAACAGAATCTTAACAGAGTTCTGAATGTGTATTGTGCCAGAGTAAGGTGACTAGATGTGATGTCATTCTATAACAAGCTGAAGGATGGAACTCTGGCAGCAGCAATTTGTTTTTGTTTTTCTTTGGAACCTGATATAAAAGATCTATGTCAGTTATCACAGATAAATTGTTCAGTAGTTGTTAGCTGTACAGCTTAGTGTGTAGAGTATCTCATCTTGCCTTGTGGAAATGAACATCTTACAGTAGCAGTACATCTTTACTTGCGATATTAAGTGAGTTAACTAGGGACAGTTTCTCATTAGTTTAGTTAGGAAAAGTACAGCTTGTGTTATTTTATATTTCTGTGACTGAAAAGTCTGATGTTTCTTGTAACTAAATATTAAGCATTTTCCTGTTTTCTATTTTTATTATCCATTATTAAATATTTTTATACCTTTTCATTGAGGCTGGTCTTTTGGTGAATATTTTTAATATCTTGAGAGTGCCTTTGCTTATTTCAGTATCACTGTGGCCACTTTGAAAAGCCTTACTGCTTCGGTTACACTCTACCATTCATATCAGTATTAGTTTGACACAGTATAATTGGTTACCCCTTGTAAAAGCCTTAGAGTATTTGGCTTGTGGCAGCTACCCTGTAATCTGGAGAAAGGGACACAGCTGGTAAATTTGTGTTAGCCTTTCCCAGGTGAGTATGTGTGCGAGTGTGAATGTGAAAAATCGGATATTCAAGTGTGTGTGCCAGATACTTGGAAATAAGATACAGTGCCCCAAGGTGGGTCTTGTTTGAGATCTGGAAAGACAGAGAGTCCAGTCCCAGTGCATCATGTTCGCTGTGTGCTCTTGGGGGAAATTGTGTTGGATGCAGACAGCTGCATTTAAAATACTGTGCAAATCCATTCCATTCCCTTTTTTAGTGACTACCTCTCACCAGTGTCAGTGGTGAGGATTGAGGCTGCTTGATTACTAGCTCAGGGTAAAGAGGGGTCATCACAAGGGGCTTATAAATGGCTCTCCAATCATAACTTGCTTATTATGTTTGAGACATGGATGTCAAAAATTCACCTTGAGAGTGAAGCTCTAGAGGTGAATCTTGTCATCCATGTAGAGAACACAATATATGTTGTTATGATCAGAATAACAATCATAATTCTTTGTAGTGCATGGGGATTTACTCACTCCATGTATTACTCATTACAGAAAAAAGGCTGTTTTGTTGACTTTTAAAGCTATTAAATCACTTAGTGCTGTCAAACAGACAGCTAGGAATGCCACTGACATTCCTAGCTGTCAAACAGACAGCTAGGAATGTCAGTGGCACACTTTGAAATCAATTCAGGGGCAGATTGTAGGAATAGGCAGGCAGAAGAGAAGTTGTTTTCACTTCTGCCACTGTTGTCTGTTGTTGGCACTGTCAGTTTTTAGTGCAAGACCTGATCTTAACAGCATTTGAGATGTTTAACAACTGTTAAGATTGGACCTTGCACTAATGACGTGCTTAACTAGTTTTTTTTTTTATATTGGAGCAAAATCATGGTGCTCCATGCACTACAATGTCAATTTTGATTTCTCATAGTCTAAACTCTGTAGATATTCTAATATATCAGAACATAGGATTGTTCCCTTCTTTTCTTCGCATTGGTATATTGCCACCTAGATTAATGTATGGAATATTTAAAATTATAATAAACATGATGTCTTATGTATTGTGAAACTACATCCAGGATTGACAGATGGATTTATTTTTGAATGTTTAGTATTTGTTTAGTATTTGCTGCAGTAAGGCTTGTTCTCTTATATATACTTTCAGGTGTGGTTTGCAAGAGGATGGTCCTGTATTTTGGAGATAAACTTACTGGAAGGAGAAATCACAGATGTTGATTTTTGATGACTGAGTAATCATAACATTTGATTCACATCAGCAGTTTTAAGGCATTTTGCTTAGAAATAACACATACTATTCATCAGTCACCAAAGGGAGTTTGTTCAGATTGCTTTTTTCTAATAGTTTGACCTGAATAGCATGAATCATTATATTAACACAGTTTTAAGAAAGTGATCACAAGGTTGCTGGCACATTTCCTTATAAATATTTCTTCCACAACAAGAACAGTACCTTTCACATGGCAAGATTATGGCTATATGTTAATTATGTTCAGATTTAACATGTTTCTTGGAGAGTGTAATACAGTGCTGTTCACTTTTATCATAACTAATCACGACACTCCCAATAGATTTTAAGTAGATTGTAATGCTGCTTGATAAGGCTTAGTAACACATCCAAAAGTTCACTTTTTAGGAAAAAGTAAAAATGATATTCAGGAATTTGTAGGACCTGAATCTGGTATAAGTTGTTTTTAATCGGGAAGCATACATTAGATAAGGAGACAGGAAAACTACATGTATAGTTGTATTTATCTATTTACATAGTTATAGATATAGACAGATGTAGATTTATGCACTGTGCTAACACTGAAATATGCATGCTCCCACCACTTAAACTTGTGCATAAAAGAACAGAATCATCATTTTTGTAGGGGGCCTCTTGGACACCACACCCCCTGCTATTTATATATACCAAGATCACACAATAGTAGGGAAGGGACATATTTTCCATCCCCACTATTATAGTAATCCTGCACTGGCAACTGCAACCAGCTGATCTATCTGTTATCCAAGCTGTCTCAACAGAACAACTGTTAATTTGTGCACTCCTTAATTATTTTGTAGGATCCCATATACTCTATTTACATTGAAATGCTGAATTTCAGTAAATTGAATTCAATTAAAATATCTAAAAGAAGCAAACCTATCAAAAAACACACACACACACACACACACACACACACACACACACACACACATATACATATGTGTGTGTGTGTGTGTGTGTGTGTGTGTGTGTGTGTGTGTATATATATATATATATATATATATAGATATATATATATATATATATATATATATATATATGTGTGTGTGTGTGTGTGTGTGTGTGTGTGTGTGTTTGTACTTATACATGTTTGCAGTTACTTTTGGGAACTGTTGCCATTGTTAAAATACTTATACATGTTTGTAGTTACTTTTGGGAACTGTTGTCATTGTCAAAACTGGAATCATCTTGATTTTCTCATTTCACTGAATTGTTGAAACATAATGTCCAGCCACACTCCTGGTAGGCAAAATATACTATCCCCGGGATTCATTAACCTGAAAAGTCTGTGCAGAAACAATGTAGCCATTTCTGCATGGAATATGGTTGCTGAGCGATCCAGCAAACAGCTGATCTGATGTGTACGAGTGTGACTACACTGTTCCTGCATGGATATGGATGCAGAATGCTAATTACCTCATTTGCCTGTGAAAAACATGCAAATGAGGTGAATTAGTGATTCACCAAACAGCCAGGTATCTGTGCAAAAATAGTGTTATTTGCAGAAATATATTCAGTTACTACCCGAACATATTTCTGCAAATAACAAAATGGAGGCATGAGAGCTCTCAAAAAAGCGAGTATTATAGTATTTAGGCATGTCAATGGCCAAATATAAGGCCATTGGCATGGAAAACTGTTTTTGTTTTATAAAAATGAAACTTATTTATTTTTTGGTCAATCTCGGCCATTTAAGCATAGGGCAGTGACATGCAAACGAGATTGTGCCGAAAATAAAAAAAATTTAAAAACTCAACTTTAAGGGAAATCTGCATTTTGCCATTATAGTCTATGGCATGCAGAATGAAAACAATACCAGGGAACAATGGTTGTCAAGGGGAAAAACTCTAAGTGCAAGTAACTATGAACTAAGGCAGTGGTGCATGCAAATGAGGGGAAATATACCGAATCACAAAAATCTTCTAAGTCCCAAACTGCACCTAACCATGTAGGTGCTCTAGCATGATGATGTAACTAGGAGGAACCGCAGACATGAAAAGGGTGTGTGTAAGGCATGTTGTAAGCACATTGGAGCCCCAAGGTACAGATCTAAGCTTAGCTAAGCACAGCTAAGCAAGGGGATGTATCTGAGGCTGTACTGACTTATTCCATGAAATGGGGAGCATGTTCGCGGCCAGGGGAGGGCTATTTCTTAATGTTTACATTAGCTAAATAGGTTTGTGCTGCATGCACCGGGTCTAAAAAAAAAAAAAATAGCAGGACTGTTTACATTTTGGGACAGGGTATGCCCGGTGCACCTGGCAGGTGGAATGCATCATAGTCAGCCAACCATACAGGCAGCATCTGCAGCACAACAGTATAAAGTATGGAAACACCTTACAGTCTGTTTTTTCCCACAAACTCTGCACCATTGGTGCACACATGCGGGGGAATTTTAACTGGAAAAATGTTAGGGGCTGCCATTGCTTTGATCCATCAATATGTGCTAGAGGTTGAGGGCAGAGAGGAGGATAATGCTGACAATCGCCACAGACCAAGGAGAAGAGTGTTCAGACCCAGGGTAACTTACCGGGGGCTACATGATCTGGAGATAGACAGAGACATACTTCAGCAAATCACCAAGCTGTGCCAGCCTCAACTCAGACCTAGAACCAACAGAGGGGAACCCATCCCAGTGGATACCAAGGTATGTGTAGCCTTAAGTGTTCTAGCTACAGGTACTTTCCAAAGACCTACTGGGGACATTATGGGGGTCTCACAGGCATCTACATCCATTGTACTCCACCAGTAGTTGGATGCCATGCTACCACATGCCAGTGAGCACATTTACTTCCCCAACACTCGTGAGGTGAGGACCAGCAATATGCATCTCTTCTACCATGTGTGTGCTGACAGCCCTGGAAGCTATTACGACTCCCACATCTGGCATTCATCACAGCTGTGCTAGGCATTTGCCAGTGGGAGCATCCCATATGGCCATCTGGTGGGGGATGCTGGCTATGCACTGGAGCTGTGGATGATGACACCCATCAGAAATGCACACACGCCCACACAAAAATGCCATAATGAGGCACATGCACAAACCAGGATGATTATAGAGTATGTGTTTGGGATGCTCAAGTCACAGTTCCACTGCCTTGACATATCTGGTAGAACCTTGCAGTGCTCTCCAGCCACATGGTGCACACATGTACATAGTATGTGCCATGCTACACAATATGATCCTGTGGAAACAGCTGCAGCAGAAACAGCACGTGGAATGTCCACACAGGCCACCACCATTGCCAAGGTCCCCACAGTCACAGAGGGACTCACAGGAGGAGGCCTCTGAGCCTGCCCCTGTAGGCAGACGGAGGTGTGCCCGGTATGCTCAAGTCTTAGCAAAGAGGCAATGTATAGCATACACACTGACACTGTAGGGACCCCAGTGACTGACACCTCTCTCTGACTCGCACATACAGTAAAATGGATGACACACACATCACATTTCCTGTAACTTATCATGTATAGGCAGTGTACTGTGTGCATCCAACACAGGCGACCCTCAAGCACTGTCCACACAACTGCTGCAAGCACAAGGTAAGTCAGTCTTCTTAACAATAAATGAATGGATTAGTATGTTTTGCTAGTTTATCTATGGTAATGCTGCATGCATGCAAGGGAATGGGTTGGCCTACTGGGTTAACAGCACACAACTGACAGCTATGTGGGACACCAGGAAATGTTTGGCCAAAACTTGTTTCCACACACTATGCAGTAGTACTCAAGGTGGAAAATCCCACTGCAGTATATGTGTGGGGCCACCTAACTGGGGAGGTCATAGGTCACAGGCATGGATGTCAGTGTAGGGGTCCCATATTCACCCCTCACAGCTACACAGCAAGTCAGTTGTAGAAAACCACAGAGAAGTGTCTGGTAAAGGCACACAAATGGTGGCAATGTTGAATTACCCCCCCCCTACAGACTCACACAGTGATAGCACAGCAGGACCCACAGTTGCAGTAAGGCTATGAAGGGTAAGAAGTCTGAAACTCAAATGCATGCCAGTACAATCTGACCTGTGCTCTTTACTGATATGCCTCTAGTCCCGAAGACAGGGAACAATTGTATGGTAAATGGAACCAAAATGTAAAGCAAATATCAGCACAGTCTGCAAATGTGTACAGTTGACAGGTGTGCCCCCAGTATACCCACACAAATGCAGTAACATGAATGTTTGCAGGGAAATTGCAGCATAGCACACATTGGCAGAGCTGTACCAATACACATGAAAGCATGTTGCCTGCACACAATATGCAGGGGTCAATGAGCTATCTGTATGTGTGGTTAATACTGTCTGGATCTGGCCAGCACATTCTCCTGGCAGTCGTCTAATAGTACCCTAGCTACAGTGCTGTTTTTGACAGGGCCATGTGCAGATAACTGCAATGCCAACTGTTATGCATGTCAGTGACACCCACTGCTCTGCCACTGACATACCAGGAAGTCACAGTGCTATGTGGAATATACTACCGATATTAGTGAAATCTTGAAGGATGTGTAGCTGAGGTGCCAAGGCTTTTGTGAATATAAGTGCTTTTTGCTACTGTTGCCAGTAGTTGTTCTCAGTAACCCTTTTTTCTTATGTTTGCTTTTATATATAATGGACATGCCTGCACAGTAGAATGCACTCTGTACCCACACCCATAACTACCAGCCTCTGACAGCAAGATGTCTGGACAAGGGCAGAAATAAAAGTGGAAAAATGCACAATGATAGGCATATGTTGTAAATATCTCCTTTACATACTGAGAATGTTGGTAGGGTGAGGGGTTTGCAGTAGTGGGAGTTGTCTAAAGGTTATGTAGTCTGAAACAGTAATGTCTGTCATTATTTTGTAATATCACTCTTCAATTATATGCAACGAACTTGCCAAAAAAAACACAAGTTTATGCAGAAAGGATGAAATCTCTAGCCAAACACCTGGACAACCTGCCAAAAAATGTACAGGTGAAAGGCATGCCCACACAAGGATATGACATCTCAGGTTAGAAAAATACTACACAAGCAGGAGATCCCCAGCCAGTATATCACCAGGTTGGTGGACTGTTTACACAACTGTGTCATTACTAAACTGGCTGTAGCCACACCTCACAAATGGCCTTGTTGGGCATGAATGTACATAGCTGCTCTCATAATATTGGTCTATGCATCATATAACTAGAATTCCTCTGGTAAAGCACTGTGATGATCTGAGGATGTCTGGCACTAGGTAATGATACAATACATTGCAGTGTCAGACTACAGATATGTCAGAACATGTCTGCTAAACAAAACAAGTACCTTGAGGAAAGTCCTGGGTACACCCGACAGGTATGGCTGTAGCACACAAACTCTGGACTGGAGTACACCTATCTCTGGAATGGAGTCCCACTCTAACTATAGAATGTTACACTGGGCATGCACCTACATTTGGAGAATCACAGGACATGTTGGAACCCACATAGGAATATATGACTGTGTTGTGTGTGTGTATATATATATATATATATATATATATATATACACACATACATATTATATATATATATATATATATATATATATATATATATATATATATAAAATATGTGTCTCTGCATATAGACAGCTATGTACACCGCAGCTATCCCCCCCCCCCCCACACACACACACACACACACACACACGCACACACACACAAACATCAGACAGAATTACCCTCAGCTAGCTGTAGGTGGCCCATATGTGATATATCTGCATGTGTTGCATGAGATGCACACACACACACACACACACACACACATATATATATATATATATATATATATATATATATATATAGAGAGAGAGAGAGAGAGAGGCAACAGATAACAACATATGTTAAGCATACACACACATAGATGTGGGGAAGTGAGACAGACAGTGATAGAGAGAAACAGGGGGACACAGAGAGAGTGAGTCACACACATGGATACCCTGAAGGCATCAGTGATGCCCTGCTATGGACAGTGGCATACCAGTTGTAAACAGCTGCATGTGCCAGCCTTAAAGGTGAGCCCCATTGTGTAACAGTACTGAGGTTGGGTTTATAATATCATATCATGTGTGTGTTTGTGTGTGGGTGTGTGTGTGTGTGTGTGTGTGTGTGGGTGTGTGTGTGTGTGTGTATGTGTGTGTGTGTGTGTGTGTGTGTGTGTGTGTGTGTGTGTGTGTCCATCCATAGGTCTAAGTATTAGGAGACTCTTCCCACTCAGTACACTTCACATTGCCCTACTTCACAAGATCTACTGCTGTCATTCACCTTAGATATACCATTGGACACTGATCACCCTTATAAGCTCTGTAGCATGTGCTATAACTGTACAGCACTATAGTACAAATAACTACATGGGTAGGGATTCTAAACTCAATTCTGGCAACTGTGTGTGTGACAGTTGTGTATCCGAGAATGAGGAAGTGTGTGTTTGTTTGTAGGTGAAACAGTTTTAGGCCATTCCCACCCACAACACTTTCCAGTGCCTCACTGTATCAGTCCTGCTGATTTCATTCCTCTTATCAGCGCCTTTGGCCAGTTGTCTGCCCAGTAAGTTCTGTACCTCATGTGATAACTGCTTAACACTATAGTACAAATCACTAGCTATACAGCAGTTCTAATCTCAGATATGGCACAAGAGTGTGTGTGTATGTTTATAAGAAGAAGTATTTTGATAAGTCTCCCACCCACTGCCCTTCTTTATCAGTCCTGCTGATGTCATTCCCCTTATAAGCACCTTTGGCCAGTTGTCAGCCCAGTAAGCTCTGTAGCACATGTGATAACTGTGTAACACTATAGTACAAATAACCAGATAGGCTGGGGTTCTGCTCTCAAATATGGCAAATGTGGGTGTGTGTGTGTAAGTGTGTGTGCTTGTAGGAAGAAGTATTTTGATAACTTGGATATATCAATATTTTCCAAACATTGTTACTCTGTCTGAAACATGGTTAAAACCACATAACAATGACAATAAATTCCTTCCTTCTGGTTACAACATTATACGTCACTATAGAACATATAAAAAGGCAGAGGCATAGCCATTTTATATTCTGATCTCCTGACCCTAGTCCCCTCTTCCATACCTCATCCCTCTTTTCACCCAGCTGAACTTATCATTGCTGACTACAAACTTAACAAACACAAAACCTTAACAATTGTCTCCATCTATATTCCCCCTTGGAAATAATATTCCCTTGTTAGAAGAGATTCTTCATTGGATGTCTGACAACTTAAACGAGACTATAATACTTGGAGATGTTAATATTAATTGGTTTACCATCTGCTTTAACACTCCTGCTTCTAGTCTAAACTTATATAGTTATACTCAACTTGTGTCTACTCCTACTTTTCATCATAAGCCTACTAACACTAGCTCCATCATTGATTGGATTCTGGTGTCTAATCCTCACCTCTATTACTATCTGGAATCCCTCCCTAACTCCCTAAGTGACCACAGCCCTGAATGCATCCAAAGATTTTCAACCCATCAGTCTCGACCACATAAAGTGATTGTATGTCGTAAGCTAACTAATTTTGACCCTCAAATCTTTAACAACTCCCTCCAAGCTATTGATTGGTCCTTTCTTTCTTTCCTACCTTTGGATGATGCTGTATTTCAATTTAATTCTATTTTCCTTAGCATTCTTGATTCACTTGCCCCTCCCAGATTTGTTAGAGTTAAATCTCAATGTTCTCCTTGTCTCTCTAACTTCTCACGGTCTGTTATTCTTAAAAGAGACAATGCATGGAAGCCCTGGACCAAAACAAAATTTCCTCCTAATTTACAAATTATAGGGAGATTCATAATCTGACAAAGAAACACGTTATCATTGATAAGAACTTCTATCTCACTCACCAAACATCCTCACCTAGAAACCCTAAAATATTCTGGAGCCCTGTTAACCACATTCTCCACGCTGGCAATCCTTCAACTCCCAACCCATGTCCTAATAACACTCCATGTGAAACAGCATCTCTCTTTAGCTCATAATTCATCGATACCATCAGTAAGCTCATGCAGACTTCCTACCCACTTAATCATTCACCTTCTACCACTTCTCAATGACACAACTTCCCCTTCTCATTACAAATAATTCCTACTACATATATTAAAAACCTGCTACTTAAACTTAAACCATGTTCACCTTCTGCTGATAAGCTACCACCTCACTTCCTAAAGATTGCAGCTAATTCCATGGCATATTCTGTCTCTATCCTTTTTAATCACTCCACTACAGAATCAATTGTCCCCACTATTTGGAAAAATTCACACATAATACCTATCCATAAGGGAGGAACTTCTACTGAACTCTCTAATTACTGATCTATAGCAATTCTCTCTCCTCTTCCTAAAATTCTTGAACATCGTGTTCACAAACAAATCTTAACCTATCTTATCCAAGAAAATCTGATTACTCCAACCCAGCATGGTTTTCACCCTTTCCACAGTACAACCACTGCTCTCATCTATTTTATCAACTGTCTGTCTAGCTAGAGAGATAACAATAAACTTGTGTCATGACTCTTTTTAGACCTTTCTAAAACCTCTGACACTGTATCGCACTCCATCCTCCTCTCTAAGCTAACCCAACTCAACTTCTCCACTGCTACTATCTCTTGGTTCAACAGCTATCTTACTGACAGAATGCAATTTGTGAAATGGCTATCTAGTCTCTTTCTCTTTCTCCCTATTAATATGGGAGTTCCAAAAATCTCGGTTCCAAGTCCCCTTCTTTTTGACATCTTTACCAACCATCTACACAAGTCTTGTCCCTTATCCTCCCTCATTCAGTTTGCTGATGACTCCACTATCATATCTGTTTCAGAGAACCCTACAGATCTGCTATCTGTTACACAAAAATCCTTTAACCTTACTGAATCCTGGCTATCTAACAATCAACTCATTTTTAACCCCCTCAAAACCTATAGCAATTCTCTCTCCTCTTTCTAAAATTCTTGAACATTGTGTTCACAAACAAATCTTAACCTATCTTATCCAAGAAAATCTGATTACTCCAACTCAGCATGGTTTTTGCCCTTTCCACAGTACAACCACTGCTCTCATCTCTTTTATCAACTCTATCTAGTTAGAGATAACAATAAGTTTGTGTCCTGCCTCTTTTTAGACCTTTCTAAAGCCTCTGACCCTGTATCGCACTCCATCTTCCACTCTAAGCTAGCCGAACTCAACTTCTCCACTGCTACTATCTCTTGGTTCAACAGCTATCTTACTGACAGAATGCAATGTGTGAAATGGCTATCTAGTCTCTCTCCCTTTCTCCTTATTAATATGGGAGTTCCAGAAGTCTCGGTTCCAAGTCCCCTTCTTTTTAACATCTTTACCAACCATCTACACCAATCTTATCCCTTGTCCTCCCTCATTCAGTTTGCTGACGACTCCACTATTATCTCTGTTTCAGAGAACCCTACAGATCTACTATCTATTACACAAAAATCCTTTAATCTTACTGAATCCTTGCTATCTAACAATCAATTCATTCTTAACCCCTGCAAAAAAACCTCCTCCTCTTCCTCCCAAAATCCCTCTACCATCTGAAATCATCATTTACCATCTCCTCACTAAATAATACTTTCCTTCCTCTGAAACTCATACTAAGCTCCTTGGTGTGACCATAGATGATTGGCTCAAGTTTGACTTACATGTGCATCACTGTATTAAGAAAACTCACCAAAAGCTTGGCTTATTATATAGAAATAATAGGTTTCTCACCCTTAACGCTAGACTCTCACTCGCCCATGCCTTCCTTCTTTCTAACCTATTTTATGGCTCACAAATCCTAACTAATCTACAGTCTTCTATTCTTTCCAAACTAGAATCTACCTATAATAAAGAAGCCAGATTTTCTGCAATCCTGTCTTTCAAATCTCATTGCCTAGCTCTGAAATCACTTAACTGGTTACAGTTTCCTAACCAACTATTATTTTCTCATCTTCAGGTTATTCAATCCATTCTAAATAAACCCCACAACTGCCCTAGTCTCTCAGCACTTATCTCTCTTTACACCCCCCCCAATCTCCCAGAAGTTCTGATCGACATCTACTTCAAATTTATAAACTTAATAAATTTATTGTACAGTATCTATTCAGCTCTTCTCTTGCCTCCCATTGGAATAAACTTCCTCTGTCCTTGAAAATTATCTCCAATGTTCATGAATTTAAGAAAATACTGAAACTGCATCTTAATAGTACCTGGTCTTGTCTCTGTAATCATCCAGCTTGAACTCCTTCCCTGCTCTAGCTCTGCTTCCTTCCTACTGCCTTTCTTTTCCTTCTCTATTATCTTCTCTATCCATTGCCTTAATCCTTACTTATAATTATATGATATTATTATTACTGCTGATGATACTATTATTACTGCTGATGATATTATTATTACTGATATCGTATTGTTAAATTTAAAAATATTTGCATTTTACTGTATCTCATTGTATACTTACTATTATTTATTTATTTTTTTTGTGGAGATTTTCTCCCCGGACTTCCACTGAAAAAGGGTTTTGCCCAGTTGGACCATCCTGGTTAACAAATGTCAAATAAATAAATAATAAATAAATAAATTAGTTTCCCACCCACTGCCCTACTTTATCAGTCCTGCTAATGTCATTCCCCTTATCAGCAGCTTTGGACAGTTGTCAGCCCAATAAGCTCTGTGGCGTGTGCGATAACTGTGTAACACTAAAGTACAAATAACTAGATAGGCAGGGATTCTACTCTCAGATCTGGCAAATGTCTGTGTGGGTGTATAAGTACATGTGTATGTTTGTAAGAACTATTTTGATAAGTTCCCCACCCACTGCCCTACTTTATCAGTCATGCTGATGTCATTCCCCTTATAGGTTCATAGGTGTGTACTAGGCTAATGGCCCTGGAACCTTTACAAGCCTAGCCCATAGAAGTGTCCTGCCATTGTGCCACCAGGCATTAGTTCCCAGTGCCTCTATCAAGTAGAGCCACTGGAGTGATCCCTGGGGTGAACTTTCTATTACCCGTCCACTCATCAAGATTTCTGTGGAACAGGGTCAGCTAGGTGCTCTACTTAACATGTATAGGAAGTCTATTCCAGGGCATGTGCAGTCTCTGGGTGAGGAACCTGTTCCTCCAGCATGTTGTGTTGATTGTGGTAATGAGGTTGAGGTCTCTGCTGTGTGTGGTGCAGAGGGATTGGGATGTCTTTAGATGTAGCATTTATAAAAAAAGAGTTGGGTCAGACATGGCTTTGTAAGTCAAGCAGAGATTGCCTATAAGTAGGTGATATGAGACAAAGAATAGCTGGATTCTTTTGAGTCTGTCTGTGAAGGACATGTGTTAAATGCCTAGGATCCTCTTTGTGAGATACTTCTGTGGCCTCTCCAGCTGTTGCAGGTGTCTAGTGAGGTACATGCCAAATGGGCCATCATACTTGATTGGTCAAATGAGGGAAGAGTGGACAGAGATGATGACCTCTTTCTTCCCAGATGAAAAACCCTTGGTAATGAGATGTGCAACATAGAAGGATTTCCTGACCACAGTGGCAATGTGGTGGTTGAAGGAGAGGTTTCTGTCAACCTTTGTCCCCAGATCTCTTATAATACCTACAGTGTTCAGTGGGCTCCCATCGATGTGGTACTTAGTGGGAACTGAGTTTTTACCAAAGGGGGTGATGATGCATTTTGTGGTGTTAAGCTTCAGGCCATGGTTTCTACACCAGTCATTGATCTCAGTGAGACCTTTCTGTAGGATGTCTGCATCACTTGTGGAGTTAATGTTTGCTCCCAGCTTACAGTCATCTGTGAAGTTGGTCAGCCACAGTTCCTTTGTGTTGGCCTGGACTCCTGAAAAGTAGATGCTGAACAGGATAGTACCCAGGATTGATCCCTGTGGGACTCCACTCATGACTGGTTGGCAGTCTGACTTGGAGCTCACTACTTTCACAGCATGTGTTCTATCTGTGACATAATTTGCAACCCACTTAGTGATATAGGGGTTGATGCCTAGTTTGGTGGGTTCATCAATAATTCCTAACTGAGGAATGGTATCAAAAGCCTTGGCCAGATTGATGCAGGCTGTATGCAGTGCCTTACCATAATACACAGTCCTGGTGACTGACTCAAAGAAGTCAACCAGATTGAGCAGGCATGATCTCCCTTTCACAAAGCCAAACTGTGCTTGGTCCAGAGTTGGATATTACCTATATCTTTGTCGATCAAGTCCCTGATGATGTGCTCCATAGCTGTACATATCAGACTGATCAGGCTAATCAGGCTTGGATAGCACAGTGGTGTCTGTGGTAGTGTTGTCACCTCACAGCAAGAGGTTCACTGGTTTGATTCTTGGCTGGGGTGCCTTCTGTGCAGAGTCTGCATGTCCTCCCTGCATTCGTGTGGGTTTTCTCCAGGTGCTGCGGTTTCCTCCCATGTTACAAAGACATGCATCTGGAGTGTTTCTCCCCAAGCCTCCACTGAAAATTGGCTCGTTCCAAGTCGGACTTTCCAAGTTAACAAATGTTAAATACAAATAAATAAATAAATAATGGGCTGACAATTCCCAGGATCTGTAGTCACTACCCCTTTATGGAGAGGGATGACTGTAGCAGTACACCATTTGTGAGGGACAACACATGAGGTGAGGCTGTGACTCAACAGGGCACACAGACGTGGTGCCAGGTAACTTTGTAGTTCATGTAGAACACAGCCAGGGGTGTTTTTGGGTCCCATGGAAGCTGTATTCTTGCCTGTGGACAATGCAGGTTTAACCTGGGCTGCAGTAATCCTGGGTGCCTGGCATTCTTATGGCATTCTGACTGTTCCCTTGGGGGGGGTAAAGCTGTCACTGAATGTGTTGTCAAGAATGTTGGCAATATCTGTTGGCTCAGTATGGGAGGTAGCATTGTGCAGTAACTCAGAGCACTTTTGGGTATTGCCGTGTAGATTCATGATATAACTATTAAAGGCTTTGTGATTGTTGTGAGTGCCTGTTGTAATTCTGCCATCATAGCTGGCTTTAGATGATTTCATGAGGGATCTCAAGTTGTTGTTGAGGCTAATAATGGAGTTTTACCACTCTTAGGACACCATGTTTTTTTGCAACAGTTTCTTCCTTCTGTTGTACAGGTTATTAATGGCAGGGGACCACCAGATTAGCCTCCAGTATTTGGAGGAGAGCATCATGGTTCTGTTGGGTATGACTAATTCCATGCATTGATGTACATGTGTGTACAGTGCATTTGTGTATGATTTGGCAGTTATGCAGTTATTTTCCATTGGCATGGGTACTGTGAAGTTAGCCACCTCGGTTTTTAGGAGTCCAAAGTTTATACGTTCATAGGTAGGTACTAGGCTATTGGCCCTAGGGCCTATATAAGCCTAGTCAAAAGGTACCCTGGCTTTCGCCACCCAAGAAAGTTATTTTCCTGTGCCACTGTTGAGCAGAGCCACAGAAGTGATCCCCGGGGTGAATTTCCTATCTCCCATCCAATCATCAAGATTTTTCTTGAAGAGTGCTAATGAGGACTTTTGTTTGATATAGATAGGTAGTTTGTTCCAGAGTATGGGAAGTCTCTGGGACAGGAATCTATCCCTCCAGTATGTTCTGTTTATTGTGGTGACAAGGTTTAGGTCCCTAGAGCATGTAGCTCAGAGGGATTGGGATTTCTTTAAGTGGAGCATGTCCAAAAGCTCTGGGTTTGACATAGCTTTGTATGTTAGGCAGAGATCACCTCTGAGTAGGCGATATGCGATGGAGTAAAACTGCAGTTTTTTGAGACGGTCTGCGTAGGGCATATGTTTGA
Source organism: Protopterus annectens (assembly GCF_019279795.1). Classification (NCBI taxonomy): domain Eukaryota; kingdom Metazoa; phylum Chordata; order Ceratodontiformes; family Protopteridae; genus Protopterus; species Protopterus annectens. The sequence continues at coordinate 283,662,141 of NC_056737.1, forward strand.
GGCTGGTAATCCTCTTTGTGAGGTATTTCTGCGGCCTTTCCAGTTGTTGTAGATGTCTTGTGAGGTATATACCAAAAGGGGCATTGTACTCTATAATGGGTCTAATGATTGATGAGTAGAGGGGAACAATGACCTCTTTTTCCCTGCATGAGAAACCTTTTGTGATGAAGTGTGCCACATAGAAGGATTTCCTGACTACTGTGGCAATGTGATTATCAAAGGAGAGACTACTGTCCACCTGTGTCCCAAGGTCTCTTATCACACTTTCGGTGTTAAGTAGACTACCGCCTATGTGATAGTTCATGGGTACAGAGTTTTTACCAAAAGGGATGACAATGCACTTTTTGGTATTGAGCTTGAGGCAATGGCTTTGACACCAGGCATCTGTCTCAGCAAGGCTCGTTTGTAGGATGTCCACATCTTTTGGAGTTTTGATTATGGCTCCTAGTTTGCAGTCATCTGCGAACTTCATTAGCCAAAGACTTTCTGTGTTAGTCTGTACTTCAGAGAAGTAGACTCCAAACAGGAGAGTACCCAGGACTGAACCCTGTGGTACTCCACTTGTCACTGGTATGATGTTGGATTTGGAGTCTGCTACTTTCCCACTGTGAGTTCTGTCAGTGAGCCAGTTGGCAACCCATCTTGTGACATAGGGATTTATACCTAGTTTAGTGAGTTTATCTATAATTTCAGAGTGGGGGATGTTGTCAACAGCCTTGGCGAGATCTAGATAGGCTGTGTGAAACACCTTGCCCTCATCTACAGCTTTGGTGACTGCTTCAAAGACATCTATCAGGTTTAGGAGACATGATCTGCCTTTTACAAACCCAAACTGGGTGGGGTCCAGAGTTTGGAGATTATCAGTGTCATTGTGTATAAGTTCTTTGATGATACATTCCATAGCCTTGCAGACCAAGCTCGTCAGGCTAATGGGGTGGTAGTCTCCAGGGTCTGTGGTGGCTCCCCCTTTGTGGAGTGGGATAACCATTGCTGTGCGCCATTCAGTGGGCACATAGCCTAAGGTGAGGCTATGATTGAACATGGTACTTAGTGGGGTGCCAGTTCGTTCTGTAGTTTATGTAGAACGCAGGCTGGGATGTTGTCAGGTCCCATGGATGCTGTGTTCCTGGCTTTGGAGAGTGGGTTTTTTACCTGTGCAGCTGTGATTACAGGAACTTTGCATTTTTCCAGTATAGAGATGGGCCCTTTAGAGGATGAGAGGGGGGGGTAAAGTTAGCACTGAACCTATCTGCCAGGATGTTGGCAATATCAATTGGTTCTGTATATTTAGCGTCATTGTGCTGTAACTCTTTGCAGATCTGAGTGTTGCCATTGAGATTCTTGACATAGCTATGGAATGCTTTTTGGTTGTCTTTAGAGTCAGTAGCGATTTTGTTTTCATAACTAGCTTTGGAGGATTTTATGAGGCATCTTAGCTTCTTACTGAGGCTGACCAGGGAGTTCCTCCAATCTTGGGATTTTACTCTTTTTTGCAACAGTTTCTTTCTTCTGTTGTAGAGTTTGTTTATGGCAGGGAACCACCAGATTGGCTTCCTTTTTTTGGAGGATAGCATCTTGGTTGTTTTAGGGATTGCATGATCCATGCACTCGTGTAAGTGCTTATAAAGTGCATTTGTGTAGGATTCAGCAGTCATACCTCTACTGTCCGTCAGCATGGGTGCCATGAAGTTTGCCACTTCTGTCTTAAGAAGTGTAAAGTTGGCTTTGGAGAAATTTGTTACGGTGGTTTCCCTAATGGGGGAGGGGAAGGGTTGTGGATGTTTAGGGTGATTAGCTTGTGGTCGGATACAACCAAAGTGAGGAATTGACCTCTGGTGTGGAGCACCAGCTGCCCATGTTGGTAATGACCAGGTCTAGGATATTGCTGCCCCGGTGGGGGTGTGGATAAGTTGATCCAAGGCATTGGAAATTATGAATTCCAGAAAACGTTTTTCACAAGATTTGGTACATGAGTAGTTTTCCCAGTTAATGGTGAGGTAGTTGAAATTGCCCATTATTAGTGTGTTAGGTTGTACCCTAATATTTTCCAGTGTATCAAGAAATGAGAAGTGGGAATCTTGGGTCATAGTGCGGGATCTGTAGCAAGCTACAATTTGGATTGCAGTCTTGCCCAGAGTTAGTTGCACTTGGATAATCTCGGATGCATTATGCTTAGCAACTAGCCTGGAGGTGTGGATATCCTTAATGAATATGGACACGCCTCCGCCTTTAGTGTTTCGGTCCAGGTTAGGTGGCCGAAAGGTGTGGTATGAATTATAGCCTAGTAGTGCTGGAGCCTTGAACCAGGTCTCTGTCACTGCACAGATGTCGGTGTTCTCCATTTTAAGGAGTTCCTCGAGTGAGTGCATTTTGAGGTTTAGACTTCTAGCATTGAGTAGCAATACCCTCAGATTTTGCTTGCTTGTACCTGTTACAGTGGTGAATTTGTCATTTGAACCTTGCCTAAAAAAGGCACTATAGGGGTGGCTAGACCCTTAGCCAGTATCCAGAATCACAGGGGCAACAGGTGCAGGCCATCTCTTACAAAACATCGTGGTTTGTCGATCATGTCTTCTCAGGTAGACAGAAACTGGATCCCCTTAGAATGACACCAGAAGCTTAGCCAATTGCTGAAGTCAGTCATTTTGCCCTTGTACTGTGGTATCATTTTGGGTGATGGCAGGATTTTACTCAGGGCTAGGGTCATACCTGCCTGTGCTACAAGATCGGACACCTCCTCCATGTCCCTTTTCATGTAGTCCAGGGAGGTACATCTCAGGTCATTCACACCAACATGGACATTGACAGAGTCATATTTGTACTTTTTGTGGAGTGACCTGAGTGCATGCATTATGTGGCAGATCCTGGCACCTGACAGGCAGCTGACAGTAACTTTCTTCTTTGTTAGCCTGGTGAGTGGAACATCAGTGTGCCTGACTATAGAGTCACCTATGACTAGAGTGTTGGGTACGTTGTTATGCCTTATGGGCTGTGGTTGAGTGGCACACTAGCTTTGTGGGCTATGTGTCATTTGGGTTGTGTTGGGAGGGTGGAGGTTGCTTGTGTTTCTGATTTGGAGGTCCCTGTTGCTTGGGCAGGTTTTTAATGAGAGCCTCCATGAATGTAGGTGTGTGTTTTGTGTTTCTATGTGTGTGTTTTGTTGGTGTAGGTTTTGAGAGACTATGTGATGAGTGTGGTGTGGTGCAAGTGTTTACCTACTCATCTTGACTGTCTAGTCCAGTCTTGCATGAAGAGAGCTTTGCTTCCAGTTTGGCTATATAAGTGCATCTCTCACAGGTTGTAGTGTTGGGTGGTAGGAGGAGAGGGTTGTCTGTGTACATGAGGCAATTGCTGCATTGCCCCAGGATGGTCAGCTTTGGAGAAGTTTTTTACCTTTGTAGGGGGTGTGGGTGAGATGTGGAATTCCATGGTGATTACTTTATGGTTGGATCTTACCAGATAGGGATTGACTACTGTTGTCAAGCAGCGGTCCTATATCTTAGTAATCAGCAATGGTCAAGGATGTTGCTTCCTCTACTGGGGTTCAGAATGAACTGGTCCAGGGCATTGGAACTGATGAATTCCAGGAAGTGTTGGGCCAGTGTTTTGGTGCTTGAGTACTTTTCCCAGTAGGAGAAGGAGAGTGTTGGGTTGGATATTGATAGATCCCAGGGTGCTGAGGAATGTGGATTGAGAGTCTAGGGACATGGATGGGGACCTATAGCAGGCTATGACCTGAATTGCACTATTACCCCAATGTCAGTTGTACCTGAAGTTTCTCAGATGTATTATGCTGGGATACTAGTCTGGAGGTGTGCATATCCTTTATGAATATGGAGACACCACTTCCTTTGCAGCTGTGGCCCATGTTTTAGGGCTGACAGGTGTGGAATGAATTATAGCCTGGTGGTGCAGGGGTGCTGTCTGCTACTGTAAACCAGGTCTCAGTTACAGCACAAATGGCAATGTTTTCCATTTTGAAGAATGTTTCGAGTGATTGCATCTTGAGATTTAGATGTCTAGTGTTGAGCAGCGTGATCCTCAGATTGCATTTATTTATAACTGTTAACAGTGGTAATTTGATTTTGAACACCACCTAAAATGACACTATAGGGGTGGCAAGAAACTTAGCCAGTACCTGGAAACCTAGGGGTGACAGATGCAGGCCATCTCTGGCAAGGCATTGTGGTCTGTCAGTCATGTCATCCCAAGCAGATAGATACTGGATCCCCTGAGAATGACACCAGACACTTAAGCCAATTGTTGAAGTCAATCATTTATTGTTTGTACTGGGGTATCATTCTGGGTGACAGTAGTATACTGCTCAGGGCTACTGTCATACCTACCTGGCCCACATAATCTGAGAGCTCCACCATATCTCTTTTCATGTAGTCCAGGGAGGTGCTTCTCAGGTCATTCACACCCACATGGACAATGACAGAGTGATACTTGTAATTGTTGTGGAGTCACCTGACTGGGTGTGTTATGTGTTAGATTCTGGCACCTGATAGATAGCTGACTGTTACTGTCTCCATATTCAACCTAGTGAATGGGACATCTGTGTGCCTCACTATTTAGTCACCTATGATTACTGTATTGGGCAAGGTGGTTAGCCTTAGGGGCTTATGTTGAGGGGCACACTTTGTAGGTGAAATATGTGTCCTGTAATTTATGCTGTGTTGTGGTGGTCAGGTGGGTGTCTGTCTTAGTTTTTTCTGCTGTTTGGGTAAATGCCTATTTAGTGCCTCTGTGAAGGTGGGTGTGTGTTTTTTGTTTGTATGTCAGAGCTGTGATAGTGGGTGTTCTGGAGGGGTATGTGTTCCATGTGGTGTGGTGCAGGTGTCGACCTTTCTCCTCTTGACCAGCTAGTCCAGTCTTCGCTGGAGAGTGCATATCTTCCAATTTGGTGATATAAGGGTATCTTTCACAAGTCTGAGTGTTGGGAGTTTAGAGGAGAGGGTTGTCTGTCTACATGATGCAGTTGGAACAGTGCCTCAGAATGCCCAAGTGTACCAGGTTAATGTGCATAAGCACAGAAAACTGCACTTTAATCATGCCAGGAAGTGTGGTCATAACTACTAAGTACTGGAGCTAATTCAGTGGGGTACGACTACTGCTGATGGCTGTCAGGTGTGCTAGAATAATTAATACAAAAACCTGTTGAAGTGCAAAGCCATTAGTCTATTTGACATGCAAAAGAGAAAGAACTAGCAAGATGTAAGGGAAAAAGTGAAGGCAGACTTTCTGGCACCTGCAATAGTTTACCTCAGTTGTGCAGTTATCAGCACCTTTGGCCAAATTTTACCCCAGTAAGCTTTGTAGCACATGTGGTAACTGTGTAACACTATAGTACAAAGAACTAGATAGGCAGGGGTCTCTAATCCCAATACTGGCAAGTAAGTGTGTGTTTGTGGGTTATACCATTTTGGGTTGTGTACCACCCTGTACACTTCCCATCACCCTACTTTACAAGGCCTGTTGATGTCATTCACTTTAGAAGATCCTTGGGAGTAGGTGAAATCTTATAAGCTCTGTGGTATATCTGATAACTGTATAACACTATAGTAGTGATAACTATATCGGTAGGGGTTCTAATTTCAATGATGGCACCTGTGTTTGTGTGAGAATCATATACTGTGTGGGTTATACCATTTTCAGTTGTGTACCACCCTGTACACTTCCCACCACCCTACTTTACTAGGCCTGTTGATGTCATTCACCTGAACAGTACCTTGAGATTAGGTAAAATCGTATAAGCTCCATGGCATGCCTGATAACTGTATAACACTATAGTAATAATAACTAGATAGGTAGGGGTTCTAATCTCAATATTGGCAACTGTTTGTGTGAGACTCATATACTGTGTGGGTTATACCATTTTGAGTTGTGTACCACCCTGTACACTTCCCATCACCCTACTTTACTAGGCCTGTTGATTTAATTCACCTTCGAAGTACCTTGGGAATGAGGTGAAATCATATAAGCTCTGTGGCATGTCTGATAACTGCGTAACACTATAGTAGTAATAACTAGATAGGCAGGTGTTCTAATCTCAATATTGGCAACTATTTGTGTGTGTGTTTGGGTGAAAATCATATCCTGTTTGGCTGATACCATTTTCATGTGTGTACCATCCACGCTTGTTTACTACCTCCCAATGACATAACTTTATATAGCGTGGTAATTGCATCTGCCTCATATGCAGCATGTTAAACCATTGTGCATGCTATACCAGTCCTCTGTACAGATATCTATGGAATATCCAGATGTTTGCAATCTATATGTGGTCTATGTCCCTTAACAATGCCCACGTATGTGACATTGTTGTGAAATCGGCCACAGTGAGTGTAGTGACACACATGCCAGCATCAGGTATCATACCTGACTGAAACATCATGCTGATACAACGTCTGCTACCCTATCATTTGTCCAGGCTTGTAGGAGCAATACATGGATCCAGATGCTATTTCTGGTGGGTTATATCACCATCCGTGAAGGCATTCAGAACATTACATGTTGTAAGAGGTAGTGTGTTATGTCCCATGCATATAATCTATGTGGGGCTTGTCATGTGTATGTAGTACTACAGTACATCAAACTGGATATGTATGTTTACTAATCTGTCTTTTGCCAACTGTGTTTGTGTTACTGTATGCACATCCCCTGTGTCAGTCCTTACTGGGTTTATGCAAATGATATAGCATTTTGTCTCCCTGTTCCACCCTGTGAACTCAGGAATATATACCACAAACCTGTCATACACAGTATCATGCATGCCCTCACCAACTGCATCAGGGTTGAGTGTATGGGTAAGAAATGGCATGGCCAACAGGTGTTGACAGGTAAATCTGTTGCAGTTAATGTCATGGCCACACTTGTGAGGGACCTGCTGACAGTACTGCAGTAACCTGTTCTATATGTATGAGCCATGGGTACTACACAACACTGAAGTGACATGTCTGAAGGCTACCTGTCTGTGACAAGGAGTATGTATGCAAGGTCATACTGTCTGACAACAGTGTCCCTCACACACTGTTTCATGCATACACACCTGGTACATGTACATATAAAGCTGTACCTTGCCTATGACACAGTTTGTGTATTCTCACTCTGCCATACTCCCTCTTGGGAATGTCTGCAGGGCCTTAGCCTGCAGACACACAAACACCTGGAGCACAAACGGAATACAGCATGTCAGACTGCATTCATTCAGTGGTGCTAACAGCAATAATACATCCTGGCTAATAAGGTGCATACACCTGTATGTGTACACATAGCAAATGCAAGCTGACAGCACCTGACATAGTATTACCTAGTTAGACTGTACTATATTTACCCTGTGCATCAGACCCATATTAGCATATCCCTGCATCGATGTTATGGATGACAGGGATGTGGCACAGGTATCATCCTATGCACAGAGTATGGTGTGGATTTGCCAGAGGCCTAGGCTGGGCCATACAGTTGACATCATGTGTGTGTGTTTGGAGGAGTATCCAATAGATGGGCTGTGCAGAGGTGCTGTATCTATCTGAGGTGACCTGCCTGTGATACAGATGTGCATGTGTATGTATGCACACAGTCATGCCATGTAGCTGCCCTACACAGGGGTATATTGGACAACTGTGGACTGTACACGGCAGGGTGTCCAGTTCACCATCTCTGGCCATGGACACGGGAACTGGTCCTGCCAGGGGTATCACTGGCACCACCAGGCCCAAGGCCAGATGCAGTACTGCTTCCTGATGGTGACTGCTTTCTACTGGATCCATGTCCCTGACAGGACCGGCCAGGACCATGTGCTCATGGCCTGCTCCAGCATGATATGGACAGCAACCCACCTTCGGTAGTGCTGGTGTCACTGTCACTACGGGAGTGTGAAGATGCATGGCCCCGTAGACTCTCAGCTGTTGTTGGTGCTGATCTATGCCCACATGGCCAATGTCCATCTCCCACCACAAGCTCTAGCACAGACATGCCATGGTCGAGGATTGCCAAGGTCTCCCCTACCATCTATTCATGACCTCAGTATTTTGACGTGTGGCCTCAAAAAGGTCATGTATGTCACCACGTAAATCAGGAAGAGTTGCATCCATCACCCTGAGTATTTGTCTGGTGTGGCATTCACTACATGCCTGTGCATCCATGACAGCCCGAAACATGCATCTGGTGACACCTGCTGTGGCACTTATGACAGCAGCAGTCCTCCTGTGTGCACCCCTGTCCAGCCGCCTGTGTGGGACCTCACCTGCATTCTGGCTATGGCCAGTGTCTACACTCACAGCTGGCATAGTCACCACACTAGCCTGTTCCATGCCACCTCCTGCCAACTGCCCATCATCTGTGGCTACTGGTGACGGGCTATGTGTGGGCATTGTCACTGTGTGTGGGGATGGTGTGGATAACAGTGAGATGCCAAACAATGGCACAGATTCAGCCCCTGAAAACTCCACCTGTATCTCACTATTCCTATCATTGTTGTCAGAGTCTGCAGAGACAATGACATCAGTTTCCAAGTGGAAGGGACCCCGGACCCCATCGCCACCTGTGAGGGGAAGACAACATATGCACATTATTACCTGCATTTTGAGGATGGCGGCTGCACACATGCACACATGGACACACACACACACACGCACACACACACACACACACACACACACACACACACACACACACACACACACACACTTACAGGTGTGGTGGCACAAATCTGTTACACAGACCTCACATTACCCAAATGGTGACATGCATGACACACGGCCCTCAACATCATGCATTGCAGCCAGTTTTACTTCATGTAGCTAACAATATACAGCTCTGGGATACATGAGTAGTGTTAGTAGGTGATGGTCCTTCCCCAGCACAGACATCATTGCTGTTCACCTGTATAGCACAGTGGCAAGTACTATAGAACATACCTCACAACTGTACAGATCCTTGCAGGATGTGTAGATGTCTGGCTCATATATTTGCTCTGTTTTTCATAACCCCTGTGTTTGTCCGATACATAATTGGGATGATCTGTGGAGTGAAGTCACTAATTAATGACATACATTTGAGTTTCAGACCTCCAAACCAACAGTAAATGTATGGTCACACAATTCCTGTTACACCACCAACCTTCTAAGCTTACAGTGGATATGATAAGTGTACACAACCCTGTTAACATACTGACCATGGCCACTCTTCCTTGCAAAGGTCCCCCAACTCTGTCAGATTGCAAGAGCAACTCATGTGCACAGCCCTTGTCAGAAAGTCCAAAAGAGAGCACTCAAAGCTGAAAACCAGGAATTCACTCAAGCTGATTTATTTAAACAAACACAAGTAAGCACTTTTGTCTGGTGAGCATCACCAGACTTCTTCAGAAAACTTTAAACTTTACATTAAGCCCCTTTTATACAAATTTAAACAAGGTAATTACCTTAAACACCAATAATATATTACCTTATTAACTTAATTGTTAAAATTAGTAAGAGCAGCTCGGAAGATCTAAAAAACATCAGCAGAAATACATATATATATATATATATATATATATATATATATATATATATATATATATATGTGTGTGTGTGTGTGTGTGTGTGTATAAAATACAAATCTGCATATTATCATACAATTTTACATTCATCTCTCAAATACGTTTAATTTAAGCTTGCTAGAGATGGATATCAAGTTATTAAGTCCTGATGGGAAGTAAGCATTTAAAAAAACTTGCCACCAGGTTTCTTTCTCTTCGAGATAAAGTTTCCAAGGTCCCCCCCTAGCCTCACACTTGACTTGTTGGATTAGTACAAACTTGAATATATGATCAGGGTATGCCTTTAGATGTCTGTATAAGTTATTGTTTTCATCTTTTTGGTGAATCTCATAAAAATGTTCATAGATACGCTGAGCAAGCTTTCGCTGCGTTTTGCCAATATAAAAGGCTTAGCATTGGTAACAGAAAGCAATGTAAACTACTGCATGGGTGTGACAATTAAATCTCCCCTTGATCACAATTTCTTTGTCCCAAATATTGATGGCTGATGTCCTCAATATGTGCCTACATTGATGGCACATCCCACAAGGTGCCATGTAACCCCTAGCTTCAGTACATATGTGTTTTTCTAACAAACATTTAAAATTTCTACCCTTCCTAAATACGATATTAGGGTGCATTCCAAATGTGTTAAACATAACCTTTTCATGCATAAGGATGGCCCAGTTCTTACTAATAATGTCCTGCACAATGTGACTATCCCTAGAATATGTACAAATAAAAGGGCACACAACCCACCCAGTATTTCCAGTGCTTTTTTGCAATACCCCCTCATGGACTGTACCTTCCTCATTGTTTCTATTATAATTATTCATACTGGAAGGCGAAGAAACTTGGTCATTCTCTATCATATCAGAACTTTGTAAAATAGGGACATAAAAACCTTTCCTACGCTTGTTGATTACTTCCTGTTTGATATTATATACCAAGCCTAGTGGATATCCTCTGTCTAAAAACATTCTGCTCATAACATCACAGTCCATTAAAAAATCATTAAATAATGAAATCATCCGGGCAGCTCTAACTAACTGACCCTTGATTATACTACGCTTTACATGCATCGGATGACTACGGTGGAGAATATTGTTTGAATATGTAGGCTTCCTAAAAATTGTGGATTTTATATTTCCATCCCCTATATTTGAAATCAATACATCTAGATAGGAAATAATTTTCTCTTCCACAGTGTAGGTAAATTTTAGGAAGTCTGTACTATTATTAAGGTATTCCATAAATCCAGGTATATCTTCTAATGGCCCAGTCCATGCCACAAGCAGGTCATAAAGGTATTGAAGGTACAAATGAATATGTGTAAAAAAAGGGGAATCAAATAAAAAATGTTTCTCCCACTGGGCCATCACTATATAAGCAAATAAGGGTTTGCAAGCGGACCCCATAGCTACTCCTTCAAGTTGTTTAAAGTGATGGCCCTCAAAATAGATATAATTATTTTTTAATACAATCTTCATCAATTGCATGTAAGTATTAATGAGTCCTTGTTCGACACCAAATTCTTCAAACAGGAAGTCAGAAAGCCAGTCCAATCCTACTATGTGGTGAATACAACTGAAAAGGTCTTTAACATCTATTGTAATAAAAACTCCCTCTTCCCCAAAGGGAATAAGACCTTTACATTTTTCCAAAAATTGCCATGAGTCACGGCATAAGTGGGGAATATTTAAAACCCTTTCTTTAAGTTTGTTATCCAGAAATCTAGCTATATAGCTGGTCTTTGACCAGCCTGAATCCACATTTGGTCGAAGAGAGGGATTCAATAAATCCTTGTGGATTTTTGGAACTCCGAATATAACTGGGATTTTTGGAGTTTCAGTTGTCATATAACAGTAATCATCTATACTAATCTGTTCCTGTGTTACCATATCTAAAAGTTCCCAGTCAATTCTATAATAAGCTATATTAACTTTGTATTGGGAAGCTTCACTATAAGTGTTACTGTTCAATAATTTAAACATGTTTTGTGTATAGTCATCCTTGTGGGCAATCACCACCATCCCTCCCCCTTTATCCGGTCGCACAAACCTCAAGTTAGTTTTTTCCCCTCAATTCGGCTAATAGGGCTGTCTCAGATGGACTAAGATTATTTTCCTCCATATCATTACCCACATAGTAATGAAAATCCATTTCACAAGCTGCTTCAAAAGATTTAATAAATAATGTGGTTCAGGAGTAAAAGTACTTGGTTTTCTACAAATATCATTAGTACTATAATAATCATTACTATCATTTCTATGTAAGAATTTCAAATTTAAATTTCTTATATACAATTTAAGATCAGCAATTAATTCACCTATATCACTATTTTTACTAGGTACAAAATTAAAACCTTTACTAAATAAATCAGCGTGTGATACAGTAAATAAAATACTAGTATAATTATAAATTTGTCAGGTCACACTGGGGTTTTGCTCTTGGGTTTAGATCTAGGCTCTGGCTGGGCCAATCCATAACCATGCACTAAGGGGTTCTGAGCCTATGTCTTGACTGTCCGGATTGTTGCAGCATGTCGAGGTTTATTGCACTTATTTCTGGTCTGTTCCATATATTCATTATTTTTATATCCCTGGTGAATCACTGTGATAATCTGCAGATTTCTGAGAGTAAATGATTACATAAATTTCAGTTTCAAAACTCACATCCATCAGAAAATTTATGCTGAAACAAACCCTGTCACTCTGGCAACAGTCTACATTTATAAGAGCAATATTTAAAATATGTCCCTAGTTTGGGCCCATTGTCCCCCCATTTGGACAGCCTTTGACCAAATTTCTTGCATCAAGAGGTTGAGCGGCATGGTTGTGAGGTATGACTCCACTACATGTTATGAGCATATATTTATATATATATATATATATATATATATATATATATATTTTTTTTTAAACTTTTAATATATATATATATATATATATATATATATATATATATATATATATATATATATACATACATATGTATATATATATACATTTTATGTGTATATCTTTATTTATAATATGTATATATTTTTCCATATATATGCATCTCCATACATATATACATGTGTATATGTATAAATGCAAAACCTGACTGATTCTATGAAATTTTTTCTTACTGTTGAAAAACTCTACTGCATATGTTTGAAAAAGCATCAGCAATCCTTACAATTCAAATGGTGTAGTGGTGCATTGCTGTGACTATGGTGTACAAGGCCCTGAATTTGAGACTAGGCAGGGCTAATTATTTTATTGCTAGGCAAAACAGTGTCTGATGGAAACAGAGTGATTGAAGCAGTTTTAAGCAGTTGTAAGCAGGTTTGTGTTAGCTTGCACTATGCTAAGCGATGCCAACACACGGTTAAATGGACAGATGTTTAATCTGTGTTGGCTTCACTTAGCAATGTTTACCAGTGTGCAAATCTGCTTAGCTGAGCTACCTGCTGCTTAGCATTCATGTTTGAGCAATGCTTAAATTTGTTAAGCATAGCTGAGCATTGCTAACCATTGCTCTCAGATCATTTTTATAAAATATATTTCTATATATATTATATTATATTATTATAATAATAATATAATAATATTATATCCTTATAATATTATTATATCATATCATGCTATATTATATATATATATATATATATATATATATATATATATATATATATATATATATATATATATATATATGTATATATTTCTTATAAAATATAAATTGTGCTGCCATTACAATAGCAAGGGGTGTAACTATACAGTATGGGACATATGTATACATGGGTGGTTTCACATTTTATATGTACTCACACTTCCATTTTACTCCAGCTACACTACCCTGAGTGACAAAAATAACTTACCACATATTTTAATATGAAAATTGTACTTTTAACACTGCTCTCCCATGTAAAATTGGATTGCCTGTTGTAGTACTCAAACCATGTGCACCTGCATGCAAAGCTGGGACTCTGCCCACTACACTACCTTGGTTTGGGGATTTTAGCTATATATTTTTATTTATCTCCAATTTCATATTAATATTATATTATTATATTAAATGGAGAGTACTGGGGTTTTTGGCCTTGTCATGACATAATGGCATACATTGCAGTTTCAGACATGTATCCTTCAGAACATTCATGCTAATGCATAATATGTTTTCTATCAACTTTCTGTCTGTCCTCTGTGCAGATAGTGCTCAGGCTGTGGTTGATTACACTGCAGAATGAGTCTGAAAGCCCATGTATGTGTTCATATAGGATGTAGCCAGGAATGGTATCAAGCCTATGGAGACCTTTATGTGTTGCTTTTGAGAGGGCATTACAGACCTGCTTCCTGATCATGAGGGGAGGGGTAAGGTGCTGTACATGCACATGTGTACCTATTCGGGGCAGAGGGATGAAGTTTACACTTCACCTGTCTGCAGCCAGTTGCCTATATCTATGGCATATGTATATGTCATGTTATTGACCACCACTACAGAGCAGATATGTGTGATGAGTCTGGAATTGCAGACACATGTCTGGAAGGACTACTGATTGGCCTTGATGGATGTATCCAGTTTGCACTCAAAGACAACTTTAGGGTACATCACCTGTGACCTTATCTGCTTGTGCAGAACAAGGTGACATGGCTGCCAATGAGGCAACTGTTTCTTCTTGGCCCATCCTATGATTATTTCCACTTATAATGGTAGTTGTGTATTGCTGCTGTCCACCACAGGCATTCAGCCTACCTTGAGGGGGTTGATATTGTCCTGTCAGGTATTGCTGAGGCCATACAGCTATGTAGGTGCCCACATAGTATTGTAGTGTGGGCCTGGACACTGCTGCTAGTGCCAACATATGGGACATCCTTCATGTGGGGCTTGCCTGTGCAGGGGACATTACAGAGGTGTGTGGGGCTACAGTTTCACAGACAGTAGGTGGGAATACCTCACAGGTGGAGACAGCCCAACAACATGGGGGACAAAGCTCCAGAACTGGGTACAGATTGTATGTCATTAGTGCTGTTATACATATGGAGGGTTGCAAGATTGACAGGGTTCGTCTGGACATGCATTTACTGAGTGACTTGACATCTGACAATGATATGCCTCTGGCATACCTCTCAACTGGCATGTTGTCCAGAGAGTGGCCATAGGGTTGCCTGTTATGTTTGGTCAGTTCCTCGAACAACATCTGTTTTGGTGGGATCAGTAGGATAATGTGAGGATTGTAGTCACTAACTGTTGACATACATTGCTGTTCCACACATCATATCCTTCAGGGATGCTATGTTACAACAACACGTGTAACACCAGCTACTGTTTCAGTTTGTAACACCATTATGTGTGATATGTCTGTCTTTCTGGCCACATGTCCCCCAGGTATGTCATGCATTGTCCAGATGTCCTGCATTATGAGGTGCAGAGGTATGGGATATCATTAATTACTGGCTGCACAACAGTTATCATCCCAGTGACCTAGCAGACTCCTGGCCATGGTATCCAGCAGTGGCCAGGATTATGGTTCCACACCCAGGAAAGTTTGAAAATCTGTACATATGACAGTTATGCATGTCTAACCACTGTGAACAGACTGCCAAGATTGCGTAGCAGTGTTGTGTGCATATGTTTGTTGGGCTGGGTAGGGAGAGTAACAGATGTGAGTGCCATACTTCCTTTACCTATCTAACTGTGCATGCTGCTACAGCTGATGGCGGTCCATCAGGTCTGTATGCTTGTGGGGGCAGACTCTGACATGCCCTGCAACACCTCAGGATTCCCAGTACACTGTGATTTTGGCCAGTATATGTCAATGTAGTGTGTGACTGGCCATCAGGATATATTTGTTCAGACAGTAGTTGCACTCTGGAGTTCATTTTAGGTACTGGTATGTTGCTGTGACTGTAATGCAAATGTTTTTGGGTGGGCATTTTTGCACCACTATCTGCTTTTCACTACAGTTCCATCCCTGTACTGCATGCTATATTTGAATATACATGGGTAATTGCCCAGAGCTGATGTGTTGTGTTGGTCTTACTGTGCTTCATAAGGTGTTGGGTGACATGCTTTGCAGCTGTCAGGGGAATTCCATTCTGTTACATGACTGCAGTCATACCTTTACACTGTCCAGAGATCTAGACACTGTCCAGATGTGTAGCTCATATGTTTGGTCTGTTCCCCAGACAGTCACTGTCATTGACTGATCAGTAGCATACTCTGGGAAATGCAGTCAGTACATGCTAACATCCATTGGTGTTACTGACTTCATATCCCTTAGAAAAGATATGTGACAACAAACCCAGTAACACCAGCAACTGTCTAAATTTATAACAGCAATATGTCCAATATACCACTGTGCTTGGGCCTCTGTCCCCCAATTATGTCAGGCTTGGTCCAGATATCATGCACTAAGGGGTTCAGAGGTATGTAGTATAATTATTTATTGCCTTCATTCCTGCTACCATCCCAGTGATGTCATCGACTCCCAGACATGTAACAAGGAAGTGGCCATAGATATGAGTCCTGTGCCTATACATTCTGTGGGAAACTGTACATTTGAGAAGTCTGTGTATGTCTGGCTATTGTTAACAGACTGTCAGGATTGTGTAGCAGTGTAGTGTGTACATGTTACTTGGGCTGTGTAGGTAGGGAGGTACATGTGTTTGTCATGGGCCCGTTCAATCTGACTGTGCATGCTGCTCTGGTTTCTGGTTCCCTATTGCCTGTATATGTTTGTACGGGCAGAACATGACACATCCTAAAACACCTAATGATTTCCACTACACTTGGACTTGGGGCAGTATATGTAGGGGTAATGTGTTAGTGGCAAATGGGATATTGTTGCTCACACAGTCATTATACTGTAGTGTTCAGTTTGCTTACTGGTATGTTGCTGTGACTCTAGTGCAATTGGTTGTGTGTATGCACTTTCACACCAGTGTCTGTTTTCCACTAGTGATACATCCCTGTAGTGCCTGTTATATTTGCAAATGCAAGTGTACAGACCCAGAGCTGGATTGTGGTAGTTATGTCAGTCTGATTGTAGTTTGGATGTTGCTTGTTAGCTGAGTGTAGTTTCCCTAATATTGTGTTATGTCCACACAATCATAGGATGTCCAGTAGTCTGGTCGATAGCATTGGTCTGGTCCCCATAGCTGTTTGTATTCCTGACACATCAATGGATGATGTGGGGATTGAGGTCACTAACTAATGAGAAGCAACTGAGTCCCAGACTTGTGATATTTCAGTCAATATATGTCAGGACATACAGTGTTACTACATCAACTGTCTCAGATTATCTACTCACGTATTTTGGATATGTCTCTATTTTCATGCCTTTGTCCTCCCACTTTGTCAGGCTTGGTCCAGATTCATTGCACTAAGAGGTTCTGAGCATACCTCACCACTGCCAGGATTTTCACAGAATGTCCAGATGTCGGGCTTATACTTTTGTTCTGTTCCACAATTTACTTGTATTTGTCTTGTAAATCACTGTAATGATCCAAGGCTTTATGTCAGTAAATAATGACATAACATTTCAGTTTCCATCCTCATATCCTTCAGTAATTGTCTGCTGAAACACACCCTACTGCTGTAGCAAATGTCTTTGTTTCTAACAGCAATAGTTGAAATATGTCCCTATATCTGGCCCATTTCCCCGCCCACCCCCCCTTTTACAGCCTTTCTTCTACAGGTGTCTTGCACTAAGAGGTTGAGAGGGATGGTTCTGAGGTCTGACTGCACTGAAAATTATGTACATACACACACACACACACACACACACACACACACACACACATATATATATATATATATATATATATATATATATATATATATATAGGTAGATAATTCCTTTCTTTATATATTTATATATGTATATCTATATTATGTATCTAGTATTTCATATATATGTTTCAACAGACATATATTTATATATATATATATATATATATATATATATATGGATTCACTTTATATCTTCAAAATACTGAAATGTCGAAATTCAGTATTTCAAATCTATAAAGTCGAATTTCTGAAACATAGAAAACTCAGAAGCGCGTAACTCAAAATCTCGCACACCAGAGATTTGGAATTTCACGCCACTAGTGCGTACACACACACATACACACACACACACACACACACACACACACACACACACATACACACACACACACACACACACCATCCTCCCCACACACAAACATAAGCTCTCTACTACATAAAAGCAGGGGGGCAAGCCTCCCTGAATCCCCCATGTGGGGGGGAGCATCCCTCACACCCCCTGTACTTAAATATTCTAACTCTGAGGTTGCACTACACACAAACACACACACACACAACACCACCACACAAGCTACATTCTGCTCGCACACACACACATCACAGCAGCAAAACACATTAACACACACCACAGCCCCTACCCAAAACCAACACACACACACACACACACACACACACACACACACACACACACACACACACACACACACACACACAACACCACCACACAAGCTACATTCTGTTCGCACACACACATCACAGCAACAAAACACATTAACACACACCACAGCCCCTACCCAAAACCCTTAAAACACACACACACACACACACACACACACACACACACACTTACCTGAATCTGTAACCACAGTGGAACCCCAGAAGCGCGAAATTCAAAACCTCCATCATTCGAGGTTTTGAAATTCTCCCTTCTGAGCTTTCACTCTTTTCAGGATTCCACTTTATGGGCTCGAAATACTGAATTTTGACATTTCAGTATTTTGGACTTCTAAAGTGAATCCATACATTTTATATATAACTGCGGTGGTGATGCTGCGGTAGCGTTGTCGCCACACAGTAAGATGCTGTCTGGTTCGATTCTCAGCTAGAGCGTCTTCTGTGTGTAGACATGCGTGAACGGGCGTACCTTTGTTGAAGGTTGTGTGTTAGAGCCGGTAACTCGGCACGTAAAAATCAACTACCAATCATTAGCGGACCGGAGTTCCGCTGTGGCGACCCCTAACCGGGAAAAGCCGAAAGACACAAACAATATATATATATATATATATATATATATATATATATATATATATATATATATATTTGTATATGTGGATTCACTTTATATCCTCAAAATACTGAAACATTGAAATTCAGTATTACGAGGCTATAAAGTCGAAACCTGAAAAACAAAGAAATCTCAGAAGTGCGAAATTCAAAATCTCGCACATCAGAGATTTTGAATTAGCACTTCTACTCCACACACACACACACACACACACACACACACACACACACACACACACACACACACACACACACACACACACACACACACACACACACACCTTCCTCCCCACACACAAACATAAGCTCTCTACTACATAAAAGCAAGGGGGCAAGCCCCCCTGCACCTCCCTTGTGGGTGGCTGTGCCCCCCACACTCCCCCTACTTAAATATTCTAACTCCAAGTTCGCACTACATACAAACACACACAAAACACCACCACACAAGCTACATTCTCCTTGCACACACACATCACAGCAACAAAACACATTAACACACACAACAGCCCCTACCTAAAACCCTTAACAAATAAACACTTACCTGAATCCACAACCAGAGCAAAACACCAGAAGCACTAATTCAAAATCTCCCATGTGCGAGGTTTTGAATTTCGTGCTTCTGAGGTTTCATTGTTTTCACGATTCCACTTTATGGGCTCGAAATACTGAATTTTGATATTTCAGTATTTCGAGCTTCTAAAGTGAATCCATATATATATATATATATGTCTATATACAACTCTTGAATGATTCCACAGAGCTTTCTCCCTAATGTTGTATGCGTCTATTGCATGATATGTTTGAAAAAGCAACATTAACTCCTACAGCTCAGATAGTGTAGTGTATAGGATCTTGGGTTCGAGACTTGTGGCTGATGGTTTTATCCCTCTGTGTTAAATATTCAGAATGAATGATATGTTTGTTAAAGCATTACATATTCTCACTGCTCAGAGGGTGTAGTGGTATGTTGCTGTTTTAGTAGAGCATAGCATCCTGGGCTCGAGACTTGGCAGCACTGACTATTTTGCTTCTGGACAGAACAAGGTCTAATGGATACAGAGTGATTAAGGCACTTTTAAGCAGTTGTAAGTGGGTTTGTGTGATGGTAAGTGATGCCAACACATAGTTAATCCGTTTTAACTTCACTTACTGCCACTTATTCCCACTTACCCCCACACTAATTTCTTTAAAAGAAAAGAGAAAGGGGTGATGGGAAAGTGGTGAAAAAGGGGCATGCAGAGGGAAGTACAGTATGAAAGGTAGCTAGGGATGTGCAGGATGAGTGTAGGAAAGGCCCATAGATGTCCATTTCATCTACAGCAACAGCTGTGAATTTCTACAGAATTTGGAGGTGAATTTGGGCACTCATACCCCTGCGAGAGGGTTGAGGACAACAGTAATGTGTTGTCAAGTCAGTTGGACCAGATTACATGTGTCCAGTGGACACATGCAAAATGGACAGCTATGTATGGGGTGTAATTTTCTTTGGAGGGGGAACAGATACCTTTTTTTTAAGGTGAGAGTGGAATGTTGGGGAAGGATAGTAGGCATATTTGGCGAGGTAAGTTGGGTAGGAAGACAGACAAGACAGACAATACAGCAGACAGGGGCAGTATATGACACATGTGGGAGGTAAACACCTTGAATGGGGAGGGTGGTTGGGAATCAGATGCCCATGAGCCCCCAAATAGATACTGAGGTCCCCCACCCATGGGCAGTCACTGCTACACCTTCACGACCCCAAAGGTGGCTGCGCTAGGGGCTGGAAAGGAGGGTCAGGTTGACCCTCAAGATGCACCAGGCGGTCCTCAATTTGGTGCAGCTGTCCACCAAACTCCTTTTGGATGGCACTATGCACCAAATCCTGGACCTGGCTACGGGTGATAATTTCTTGTTCATGCCTGCTCCCAGAGAGGACAGGCCCCATTCCCTGAGTTGGTTCCACCCAAAAGTGGTGCAGGACCAGCGGACGAGGAGGGCCTGGGTTGGGTCCCAGATGTGTTGGGGCCCAGTGCCTTGGCCAGATGAGGTGGGATAGTTGGATCCACTGAGATCTGCCTTCCCAGATGTGCCATGGTGTTGAGGTTTTACAAAATATGTTGGTTAGTCATGAACAAAACATTTCAAAATTAGTTTTAACAGCATGCATGGGTGTCCAATTAACCCAAAACAGCAGATTTGAAACAGTTGCATAGCAAACAGAACACATGCATAAATGGAACAACAGTAGACATCATAACGGCATACAGGTTATATTGATAGCAAGAGGCCATGAATTATAGTATTTGAAAAGGGAACATTAATAATCAAATGATTCAATATTTGTAGAACAATAGGACACATGTCCCAATATTAATTTTGGAGAAAAACATACCCATTAATTATGTGTATGAATTATTGGTGCAGATAGGGTGGGGGAGAGAGCAAGTATAAATTAACATCTGTATAGGCTTCGTTTGTTCACAACTGTACTGATCATTACTCTATTCATTACTCTGCAGGTATGACCTCACTTTACATCTACCTATGGCCTGGGATTGGGCAGTGGAATGTTTGTACACAGTGTATTACTAAAGCCTTCTTAAAACTAATGCATACATTTCCTTACCTGGCAGACTGTGGAGGGGAATATCTGTTAACACTACTTGACTGTTTCTACACATAATCACATATTCAAGGTTACATATGTGACACTGACAGGGGTGCCCTGCACTCATGGTGTGTGTGTGTGTGTGTGTGTGTGTGTGTGTGTGTATTTGTGTGTGTGCTACTGCCATACTCTGCCTGGATTTCTGTCACCCTGGATATTGGCAGCGGTGACCACTAGCCATGACATTGTGACACTTGAGGGACATTTATCAGGAGAAACCACTTGGTGTATGTATTTATCTTGCTGTCATTTGCAGCCTTACTGTTGGACAGTGGAAGTGTTGTACACAGTGTATTAGTAC
Organism: Protopterus annectens; assembly: GCF_019279795.1. Taxonomy (NCBI): domain Eukaryota; kingdom Metazoa; phylum Chordata; order Ceratodontiformes; family Protopteridae; genus Protopterus; species Protopterus annectens. The sequence continues at coordinate 283,683,681 of NC_056737.1, forward strand.
AGCCTTTTTACAGCTAAAAGAAACATTTCCTTACCTGGCAGACATGTGGGGAAATTTATGTTAACACTACCTGACTGTTTCAACACATATTCAAGGTTACATATGTGACACTGACAGGGGTGCCCTGCACTCATGCTGAGTATGTGTGCTACTGTCATACTCCACCTGGATTTCTATTTGTCACCCTGGGTACTGGCAGCGGTGAACAATAGCCGTGACAGGATGACACTTGAGGGAGATTTCTCAGGAGAAACCACTTGGTGTATGTACTTATCTTGCTGTCATTTGCAGCCTTAGGGTTGAGCAGTGAAAGTGTTGTACACAGTGTATTAGTACAGCCTTCTTACAGCTAATAGAAACATTTCTTTACCCATGGAGGAAATGTCTGTTAACACTAACTGACTGTTTTTACACATATTCACATATTCTTGGGTGAAATTATGCATACGGCTTACTACAACTCCAAGGATTAGAACCATGCCTGTTTGTGCAAAACAATACAATAAGGTTGTGTTTCAACACAATGAGCTATTGAGGAACTGCTGTTTTTCACTTGACTGTTTCCTGCCTAATACTCTCTTGGTTGGACAATCTGACCTTGTAAGTCTGACGTTCGTGCATGGCAGATAGTTCTTGCACTGTGTATTAATACTTTGACATATTACAATATGGAAAGCAATGGTTAACATAAAGCATTGCTGTAGGGGATACAGTATAATAGTTTACAGATTAATATTCAGGGATCAGATCTTGGTGCATGGAACATTTCATATAGTTGATCTCCTGTTTTACAGCTCCACATTCTTTGTCAGATGAGCCTCAATTAATTCATGCTGGCAGAGCCATAGTTGCTGTGCAGAACCTGTACACATTTAGATTCATACCACCACATAACAAAGTAAACACAATAGTCTGAGGTTTTTAGCTTTGTTGAAGGGTATTGGCACTTTTATTGATAGATATCCTGTACATCAGCATTACTCTGCTAACGTCTTGTTTATTCATTGCACACAGTACACATTTTAAACTACTGGCAGTTGACATTCTATTCCTTTTTATTTATTTGCCCTGAATACTGCAAGCTAGATTTGTACTCAGCACAGCCTTAGCAACCTGCTGGCATGGGTGTCTATATTCACAGCCCTCTCATCTGCAGCTGTACAGGAGATAAAGAAACATTTATGCATACCTATCAATCACATACACGGACTGGACTTTGGTAAACACTAATTGATACTGATACACACTTCTGGGACATTCTGTACCCATGTGTCTTGGGTCCACTGGTCCAGGAACTCCCTCCTCCCACGCTTGAGGTCAGTGAAATTGTGCCAGACCTGCTCACCAGTTTGAGGGATGCCAGTAGCACTGGTGAGATCATGTGCGAGACGGTTCCAGGCCTCCGCTTTGTAGTGGGAGCCCTGGTACTAGCCCTGCAGCAGTCTCTCCTCATGGTCTTTTACAGGGAGCCCAACCATGACCCTGGACTCCTGAATGCTCAGTGTTGCACACGAAAGCTCAAACCCTCTCCTATGCTAGCCATAGTGCCTGCAAGGATGAGCTACAACTGATTATGGCTGTATTCCCACCTGTGAGGTTTAAATAGTGCCAAATTCCCACCCTTAGGTTCATAGGTTCATAGGTTCATACTAGGCTATCTGCCCTAGGGCATTTATAAGCCTAGCCAGAATGTGTTTGGCTTTTGCCACCCATTTTAAATTTATTTTGCTATGCCCTTTTTCGAGGTTAGTATACTGTGCCTCTGTCTAACAGTGACACAGAAGTGATACCCGGGGTAAACCTACAATCTCCCATCCACTCATCAAGATTCCTCTTGAAGAGAGTCAATGACGGACTCTGCCTAACCTGGACTGGGATTTTATTCCAGAGTGAAGGGAGCCTCTGGGTTATGAATCTGTCCCTCCAGCATGTCCTATTTATTTCAATGCTGAGGTTCAAGTCTCTCGAGCGCGTAGCTCGATGGGATTTGGATTTTCTGAGGTGCAGCATGTCCATTAATTCCGGGTTGGACATGGCTTTATACGTCAGGCACAGATCGCCTCTGAACAGGCGGTATGCCACTGAGTAGAGCTGGAGTTTCTTTAACCGGGCAGCATATGGCATCTGTTTGAGCCCTTTGATCCTCTTGGTGAGGTACTTTTGGGGTCTTTCCAGTTGCTGCAGGTGTCTGGTAAGGTACATCCCAAAAGGGGCATTGTACTCAATTATGGGCCTGATGAGGGATGAGTAAAGAGGCACGATGACCTCCCCGATCTAGGTGTGAATCCCTTCATGATTAGGTGGGCTATATAAAATGTTTTCTAACCACTTTGGCCACGTGGTTGTCAAATGAGAGATTGCTATCAACTTGGGTCCCCAGGTCCCTAATTACTTCTTCTGTACTTAATGGATTACCACCTATGTGGTAATTTGTGGGCACTTTGTTTTTGCCAAAGGGGATGACTATACACTTTTTGGCATTTAGCTTGAGGCCATGGCTCTGGCACCAGTTGTCTGTTTCTATGAGGCCCTTTTGGAGGATGCTTGTGTCGGCTGGAGAGTCGATTATGGCGCCCAGTTTGCAGTCATCTGCGAACTTGGTCAGCCACAGTCCTTCCGTGTTTGCCATCATTGGACCATTGTGAATATGCTGAGCTAAGCTAAGTGATGTGCAAACCCACTTAGCTAAGGTTGGCAGTGCTTAAAGGGATAGATGTTGAGCACAGCTTACCAATGCACAAATCCACTTAGCTGGGCTACTTATTGCTTACCATTTACATTTAAGCAGTGCTTTCACCAGGTTAGCATAGCTGAGCACTACTTAGCATTGCTTAGATTTCATTTTATAAAGTATCAGGATTGTGGGATTGATTCATCATTACTCACATATTATAATTTTATGTTTACCTTCCATGACATCAACCTATGTGCTTTCATTAAATTATATTCTTGTGTGACTATACTGTATGGGGCACTTGTGTTTATATGGGGGTTTCACATTTTTTCTAGACTGACATCTCACTTTTGGACCTACTACACTACCCTGGTTGACAAAACACAGTTGATACATAATTTAAGTTTACAAACATAATTTTAAATCTACTTTCCCATAGAAACATAAGTTGCCTGTTTTGGTACTCAAACCATGAACATCTGCATGCAAAGCCAGGACTATAACCATGACACTATCTCAGCATGGAAGTTTTCTCTGTGTATTTGCATTTATCTCCTAGGGGATGTTTAAGCTAAGGTAAGCGGGCGGCAATAATGCACAGACCTGCTTAGCTATGCTCAAACATTCTTTAGACTAGAAAAATATATATATTATTATTATATTATTATGTTATATAAGTGAGTCTTGTGGTGTTCTGACAACTCATTGAGGACTGCAATCATGAAATAATGGCATTCATTTGGCTTTCATGTTTCTATCATTCAAGGACTCCTGCTAATACAGATCTTGTTTTCTATCAACTTTCTATTGTGTGAGGGCAATTTTTCAGGCATGTCCCTAATTTATTATTTATTCCCCCCATCATTTGTGCCTTTGTCAGCATGCACTGCTGTAAAAGGATATTGACATACATTTGCTTTCAGACTTCTACCCTTCCTTAATCCATGCCAATACATGACCTGTCATCAACTTTCTATGTTTGTGAGGGCTATATGTGCATTTTGTCCCTTTTGAAGGATTTATTCTCCGTTATTTGTGCATTTGCACACATTTCCTGCTTTAGTAGGTTGCAGAAGTGTGATACGGCACTTTAGCAATGCAGGGGTTGTATCACAGAACCTGTCATACACCCCCTGCATTGCTTTCTTCATGCCAATGTTTCTTTCAGTGTCTGCGGACACTGAAATAATCGTTATCTCATTTCAGTGTCCACGAACACTGAAATACTGGCATAATATTAGAGTAAATCTCTAATATTATGCCAGTTCAGCTTAGAAAGTGCCATACAGCACTTTCTGAGTTCAGGGGATGTGTTCAGTGTCCGTGGACTACGTGGGCATACCCACTCCACTTGTTTATGGTTCGTGTCAGTATAGGAATTACAGCAGCGTGCCTTCATGAATATTCAAGGTGCGCTGCTGTCCTAAACAGACACAAACCACTCCGTGCAAGAATAGTCTAATTCTTGCACGGATTTTGTTGAATCCAGGGGTATATCTCTGCTACTCAATAATCTTACATAAAACAATAATCTTTCACTCATTCTTTTTGAAATGCATTCCACTTGATGAGTTTACTCATCACAGAATGTATTCACAAAGAAAGACATAAAGACATTCAGCCATGTGGGTTTATTCCATGTATGTGTGTGTGTGTGTATATATATATATATATATATATATATATATATATATATATATGTGTGTGTGTGTGTGTATAATATATATATATATATATATATATATATATATATATATATATATATATCTATATACGTGTGTATATATATATATGTGTGTGTGTGTGTGTGTGTGTGTGTGTGTGTGTGTGTGTGTGTGTGTGTGTGTGTGCATGCATATCTATGTCTATACATACATCAGTGTGTGTATCTATCTATAGATAGAGATATAGATTGATTTCGAGAGACGGATAGATAAATATATCATATGTATGTCTTTGAGTCATGGGGTGTGAGGGACACAGGTCTCCATAAGGGAGGCGGGTCTGCAAAGCTAGCTATTTTCAGAAGTTTTCTTTTTTCAACATTTCATGCATTCAATAAATCAGTTGACAGCTTTTTAGTCAACCATGTATATTGTTGATAGACTAGAAACTATGTAATCATGTATATGTATATATACATATATGCATGTGGGTATAAGTATATATATATATATATATATATATATTTGCATTTTTATGTGTTTGTGTTTCACTTTCTATACGAGAACCTAAAAGAGCTGTCAATTTGAGAATTTAGGAATATATGTGTAACATCAGGTATAATAATTTATAAAGCCCAGTTGCTAGTATGATAGCATAACAACATATGTAGTTGCCAGTTTAGGGCATATGTTTGCACATTAGTTATTTTAGCAAGGTAAAATACTGAGTATAATTGTACCTTTATCAACTGTTAATGTGATAAAAGTTTAGAATTGTAAGCAAGGTGACTTATGAAGCATAATTTATTGGCAACATTATTTACAGTGAAAGTACAGAAAGAAAGTTATTTTATGTCAATACTGCAAATAGTGCATTTTTTCAAGAATACTATATATTCCTTTCCCACAGTATGAAGGTTGTAGCCCCTACAACACTTGTTTATTATATATTATTATGCTATATTAATACTGATGGACTATACATGGTTTCAATTTAAAAAACATCACCTCCGTGGGCAAGCAACAACAGGAATTTTATTTTACCCATAGTCCAATGGTGAGTATTACTATAATATCCAATAATGACTGCTTTAAACTGCAGTTAAAGAAAGTTTTAAAAAGCTCTCAATAAAGCTCTCAAAGCCACATCTTGTATATTACAGCTTGGTGTATGGCAATGTATGTATAGGCCAGAAAGGATCTTCTCATCCCATAGTGATGGACTTGGTGCAGATCCACAAAATAAATGGCATCAGAAATACCCATTATAAGGACCCAAATCTCATCTGCAACATAAACAGGACATGTAGGATGGGCAGGTATGTGTCCCATGGATTACCCCTTCTCTGGTTCAGGCTTCTCATCCATGTGGAGCAAAGCTCATCCCTAACTATATTTAAATGCAACTTTCCCCAATTGATGGGAAATCACAAGTTTATCCATGGTTTGATACATGTGTTTCTAATGGACAAGAGCAGTCTGTGAATGCTTGACATGTACACACCTATATTGTAACTCATAAAATTCCTTGGGTTATTGACACATCAGTAATATTTTGATTAATATGGAGTAAGCTTGGCTAGGGATAAAGTGGCTCTTTGGCCCTGATAGACAGGGGCAGTTTTTACATGCCCTAAGGCACAGACATACACCAAAGCCATTCTAGTCCATGGGCATTGATAAATAGAAATTTGCAGCATGAATGGCTAGGCTTAAAAAGGATCTAGGGCATTAACCTAGTAAACTCCTGTGATCCTAATGGCTTAGTAATCACTATTGAATTATAAACCTATAATGGTTCATAGGATCATAGAGTCATAGGAGATTACTAGGCAAATGGCTCTGGGGCCCTTACAATCCTACCAATAGTTTATCCCCCAAAAGAAACCTCAGTCAGCACCTGTCACCCCTGTCAAAGCGAGACACAGGTGGAACCCTTGGGACAAATTTGTGGTTTCCCATCCATTCTTCAAGGTTGTGCTTGAAGTGGATCAGCGAGGTGCTCTGTTTGATGTGTATGGGAAGTTGACTCCAGAGACAAGGCAACCTCTGGGAGACAAACCTGTCTCTCCAGCAGCTTTTGTTGATGCTGCATATTAGATTCAGGCCTTTTGAGCGGGTAGTGCATGAGGAGTTAGACTTATGGATATGTTGCATCTCTAGTAGGGCAGGGTCCATGACTGCCTTGCAGGCGAGACACAAATCACCCTTGAACAATCTGTATGATACAGAGTACAGTGATAGTGATTTGAGCCTGTCTGCATAGGACAGGTGTTGGAGGCCATGGATTCTCTTTGTGAGGTATTTCAGTGGCCTTTCCAGTTCATGCAGATTTTTGGAGAGGTACATCCCAAATGATGCATTATGCTCAATTATTTGTCTAATGAGGGAGGAGTATAGAGAGGTAATAACCTCCTTTTTTTCTGGATGCAATCCCTTTACTTATGAGCTGAATGAAGTAAAAGGCTTTTCCTGACTACTGCTGCTACATGATGGTCAAATGTGAGGTTGATATCAACCTGAATGTCCAGGTCTCCCACCACAGGTTGTGTGCTTAGGGGGTTTCCATTTATGTGGTAATCAGTAGGGGTCATGTTTTTGCCAAATTACATGATGATACATTTCTTTTCATTTAGTTTGAGGCCATGACTTTGGCACCAGTCATTAGTTGCTGTGAGACCATCTTGCAGTATGTTAACATCATTTGAGGAGTCAATGACAGCACCCAACTTACAGTCGTCTGCAAACTTGGTCAGCCACAGGCCTTTTGTCTTTGCCTGGACCTTTGAGAAATAGATGCCAAACAGTAGAGGACCCAGGACAGATCCCTGGGGAACTCCACTAGTGAAAGGTCTGCTATCAGAGATGGAGGTGCCTATTTTGACTTTGAGGGTCTGGTCAGTGACCCAGTTGGCCACCCACCTGATGAGATAGGGATTTATGCCAAGTTGTGTTAACTTTTAGATGATGCCCGAGTGGGGGATTGTATCAAAGGCCTTGGCCAAGTCAAGATAAGCTGTGTGTACTGACTTCACTTCATCCAGGGTCTTGGTGACAGTCTCAAAGAAGTCATCCAGGTTCAGCGGGTAAGATCTGTCCTTGATGAATCCGAACTGGGTGTGGTCAAGTGCTTGGAGATTGCCTATGTCCTTGTTAATGAGATTCATAAAAATAATAATAATAATACGCTCCATGGATTTACAATCAGACTTGTCAAACTAATGGGGCGATAGTTTCCAAGGTCAGTAGTGGCATCATCTTTGTGCAAGGTGATGACAATGGCAGTTCTCCTCTCTGTTGGAATGAAGCCTGTACTTAGGCTGTGGTTGAATAGGGTGCTCAATGGCGAAGGCAGTCTTTGCTGGAAGTGGTGCAGAATACATCCTGGGATACTATCAAGTCCCATGAAAGCTGTGTTATTTGCCTTGGATAGGGCCTGTAACACTTGATCTACAGAAATATGAGGTGTGGGACAAGTATCGGGGATGTCAAAAGAACCTTTGGGGGTGAAATTTGAGCTGAACCTATCTGCTAGCAGGTTGGCTAAGTCAACAAGATCAGTGTAAGTGATACTGTTAAGTACTAATTTGGAACACACCTGAGCTTTGCCATGGAGGTTCCTGATGTAACTGAAGAAGACTTTATAGTTTCCCTTTGTTATGGAAGCTAATTTCGATTCATAATTGGCCTTGGGGGTTTTACTAGTGATCTAATTTGCTTGTTGAGGCTAAGGAAGGAGTTTTTCCAATTTGGAATTTGTTCCTTTTTACCCTTGGACAACAGTTTATTCCTTTTGTTGTAAAGCCTGTTCATAGAGGATGTCCACCAAATAGGTTTGTGTTTCCTTGAGGAACAGGTTTTAGTTCTATTGGGTATGGCTGAGTCGATGCAGTTGTACAGGTGTTTGTATACTGTATTGGCGTACTTTTCAGCATATTTGTCTGAATCCTCTGGGGGGGGGGGCAGTGGTGTGAAGCTACAGATACCCTTCCTTAGGAGGTTGTAGTCAGCTTTTGAGAAGTTTTTTAGCTTGATTATGACTGGGGGGGGGGGTTTGGTGGGATAGAAACTTTGAATGAAACAGTCCGAGATCTGATCTCACCAGGGAAGAGCATACTATGGGAGTGGTGCAGCAGTTGCCCATGTTGGTGAGAACCAAGTCCAGAATGTTATCTCCTCCCTTGTCAGGGATGAGATGAGCTGGTCTAGTGCATTAGAACTGATGAAGTCAGGGAATCATTGAGAGAGTGCATTAGTGCCAAAATAGTTTACCCAGTCTGTGGTGGGGTAGTTGAAGTCACCAAGGATCAAGGTATTAGGAGATGCCTTGATGGAATCAAGCAGATCCAGGTAAGAGGAGTGGGTGTCCTGAGTCATGGATGGGGATCTATAGGTAGCTATAACTTGGATGGGTGTCTTGACAACTGTCAATAGTACCTGGAGTAGTTCCAGAGCATCATGCTGGCAAACCTGTCTGGAGTGCCTGTCCTTAATGAAGAGAGATACTCCACCACCCTTTGTCTTCCTGACCTCATTTTGGAGTCAGAATGTGTGGAATGAGGTATAGCTTGGTAAGACAGGGGCTCTCTCTGCAGACCTGAATCAAGTTTCCGTGACTGCACAGATGTCAGTGGCTTCCGGTGCAAGCAGGGCTTCCAGTGAGTCCATTTTCAGATTAAGGCTCCTAGCATTACTTTCAATTTGCTTTTTGACAGATCTTTTATGTTGGAATATTTGTCTTTGGGACATTGCCTAAAAAAGGCACAATGGGAGAGGAGAAAGCCCTGGCCAGGATTTGGAAACCCAGTGATGACAGGTGAAGGCCATTTCTGGCAAATCATCAAAGCCTGTCGACCATGTCATCCAAGGCAGACAGATACCTGATCCCCTTGGAATGACACCAGAAATTAAGCCAATTGTTGAAGTCAATTTATTTTTTTTTTGGTATTGTGGTATCAATCTTGGTGAAGGTAAGATGCTGCTTAGGGCTAGAATCATACCTGTCTGGAACACATAATCTGTGAGTTCAATCATGTCTCTCTTCATGTAGTCCAAGGAGGTACATCTCAAGTCATTCACACCAACATGTACAATGACAGAGTTGTACCTGTACGTATTGTGGAGAGACTTATTTGCATGCATGATGTGGTAGATTCTGGCACCAAACAGACAACTGACTGTGACTTTCTCCTTGTTGAACCTTGTGAGGGTAACATCGATGTGTCTCAGAATTGATACATTGTAGAAATATAAGGAGCATGTTTGGTTTATTCAAAAAGAAACGATGGCAGAATAGCACAAAAACAAAGTTTAATTCATGAAGTAAAATCCACAAGATAAAATCCAGTAAAACACACAAAAACATCTGTAATTACACTGTTATAGAACCACAAGTGAGCGCTTTCATCTCCAAAGGGAGATTTCTTCAGACTGCAGCATGTTTGTGTGTGTTTTACTGGATTTTATCTTGTGGATTTTACTTCGTGAATTAAACTTCATTTTTGTGCTATTCTGCCATCGTTTCTTTTTGGATTTGTGCTTTGTTTTGAAGCGTGCTGCTTTGCTCATCGCTATGTTTGGTTTATTATTATGTCTTGTGGGCTGTAATGGTTTATTGTTTTTCCTTATTGGCTGTGTTTGTGAGACACTTGTGTGTCTGCTGTCTGTGAGGTGTTTGGTGTTGTGTGCAGAATGTTTGTGAGTGTGTTTTGGAGGTTTCTGGTGTTTAGGTAAGTTTTTATTGAGGACCTTTGCATAGGTGTGTGTGTGTGTGTGTGTGTGTGTGTGTGTGTCTATGTGTGTGTGTGTATTTGTGTGTGTGTTGTGCTTGGGTATGTGATGTGAGTGGTGTGGTGTTTGTGCTGGCAATCTCCTCTTTGTCAGGAGTACTGACTCTGGCACGAGAGAGCATGGACTATAGGTTACTGATGTACATGTATTTCATGCAGGTGGAAGAATTATGTGCTAGGAGAACAGGGATGTCTGTAAACATGAGGTAGTTGCTACATTGTCTCAGTATGTCCATGTCGACCAGGCTGACAGGCAAAACTGATGGGAATTGTCCAGACATAGTGTTCCAAATGCTTGGGCAGACTTATATAGAGAAGGTTTTGATAAGGGTTTGCCCACAAGAGTGTAGACCACAAGAACCTTCTTAAATGTAAAGTAACTGACCTGAAGCGCAAGTGGTAAAAAATCAAAGCTAAAATGCTTAGAATAACAGATAAATTTAATCGGGCTACTAATAAGCAGTAATAAATGCGGCAGGATAAAATAACTTCCAACTCTTAAGAGCACACAACAAAAATAAGGTAATAAAGTATGAATAACACAATTACAGTAAAAGCACCTGAGTAAAGTGGACATTTTTTTAAAGTGGAAAGGGAGAAAGCAAAAGATAGTTCAAGATTAGGGAATTAAGGGGGTTGGCCTTCTCAAATGCTCTCTCTCTACTCAGAACACTGAGCTGATTAGAAAGGACAGGGAAGAGTGTCCAAAGTCAAAGAAGCAAGGGGGGTAGCCCTATCCAAATGATCTCACTACATTATGTTGAGTGATCAAATGAGACCGGACTGGGAAGAGTGACCAAAACTAGGTTTATAGCAGGGGCAGGCAATTCCAAAGCCACCAAGCTAAAGATTACAACAACAGTTGGGGTGGGGGGACAAACAGTGGAGACAACAAAGGACAGAATCAATAAAGCAAATATATAAATACAGTATAGTTGCAAATTGAGTTGCAGAAAAGTGTACTTATCAGGTTGGTATATCAGATGGTAATGGACTCCAACACATCCAGGAAAATTTAGCTCTGCTATATCAGCTCTGCACAAATTCATAGAAATGAAGTCTGTACTAGAAGTGCAACACAGAAAATACACCTCAGGCAATAGCTAATACCTAAGATGGGCTAGGTCAACAACCCCCCACCTGAAACTAGCTGCTGAGCTACCCTGAAAAACAAACAGTACAGACAACGACAGACAGAAACAATAAAACAAATATATAAATAATAAAGCCAATATATAAATACAGTGCAGTGCAAATCGAGTTGCAAAATAGTGTACTTATCAGTTTGATATATCAGATGGTAATGGAATCCAACACAGCCAGGAGAATTTAGCTCTGCTATGTCAACTCTGCATTAATTCATACTGGAGTAGGTGGTGACCTCACAATTTCAATGGCTATTCTATCTAGCTGTTGTAGAAGGGGCTAGATAATGCATTGACTGCTGACATGTATAAGCCCATATAGTGTGACAGAATAACTGACTAGGCTGCATCACAAAAATAATCACCTGTGTACCAATGGATAGTTCTTGCAATAAGAGCAATGAATGCAGTTGAAGTTGGGTTCATGAAGACAAGAAATACTGAGGAAAGAAAAGCAGGCAAAAGGAGAGTAACACTATAGTCTTCAAATGTAGGAAATGCTCAATATGTAGCAATAACCCAAAGAGAGATATCTGGGTTATTTTCACCATTGGAGAGTTATAATGCATAAGTAGTCTAAACTGAGAAATGAAAAACAAAATAAACCGCAACCAGAAATAAAAGCAAGTGCCATTTAATCCAACTTCATAAAAAGCTTAAATAACTAAGCTCTTTTGCCTTAAATAATACATCCAGGCTTCTTCAAAGTCACTTAAGCAATAACCTGATCTACCTTATATACTCAAATATTCATACTGAACAACCAATCAGTCTTTTACATGTGTTTGAATTGAATTACATTTCTCCAATGAGACAGTATGCTTGTTTTGACAACCACAAGTAAAGCAACTTCACAGTACCGTAGTTTTAAATTAATTCAAACAGAACAATGATATTGTTAAATGTTTCAGTTCTCTTGCTAATTATAAAAATATCAGCTGGAAATCATCATACATTAAGAACTTTGTATGTTGTAAAATATTGTTATATATTACATTTTACATCAAAACCACTTTTGTAGACTACTGTACTTTTGTTTTTCTGTAACAAAAAAACTTCTACTTCCTCTTAAAATGTTGTTGCTATACAATCTCATTCAATTTTAACTTTAAGAAGGGTTTTATTGAAACTGAGTCATTTAAACCAAGTGATACTGTTGTATTCAGCCGTATTTGCCACCTAGACTCTTTGGCTTCCACCAGCGTTTTAACGTCACCCCCTCTTTCTCTTGGAAGAACCCTGTCTATGATGAAAAAAATGAAACACCTAAAATTAGGACATTTAATACTGTGAATATATAGAGCATTGTGTTCGTCATGATTTTTTATTGCTCTTGCATGTTCCCCAATTCTGTCCCTTAATTTTACAACATACAAAGTTCTTAATGTATAGTGATTTCCAACTGAATTTTGTAGATCAGGTTATTGCTTAAGTGACTCTGAAGAAGCCTGGATGTATTATTTAAGGTGAAAGCGCTTAGTTATTTAAGCTTTTTATGAAGTTGGATTAAACGGCACTTGCTTTTATTTCTGGTTGCGGTTTATTTTGTTTTTTATTTTGTTATCGTGTATGGTACCTTGTGGACCAATTTTATTTGTTTAAACTGAAAAAATGGTTACACAGTTACAGAAGAAGAAAATCAATAATGTTAAAAAGGGTTATGCTGGGTGTATAGGAAAGGCTAAAAACAAGAGATCCTGAGTAAAGCAAAGATAGGTAGCACCATATCTTATTGTTGTAATAGAAGATAAAGCCCCTCACTGTACAAAGTGAGAAGGTCTAGCAATTGAAACAGACAACTTAAGTAGTTAGATATGAGCTTACCTGTTTACAGCTATGGCAAATAGGAATTGTCACAATGTCGGTAAGCCACTGACTGTCTCTGTCTGAATTGTCAGCTGATCTTGCCTGGATAGTGCTAGATCCTAATGTCTGATTTAGAAGGAGAATTGCAGATGCTGGGTTGGAAGCCTTCAAATAAGCAGTTATCACCAGACAGTGTTTATTGAACACTACTTTTTTAACTAACACAAGGATGACTTAAAGTGCCAAATGAGGGAAGAAGTCATGGGCCTGGTTCATTCACAATAAATTAAAATCATACAGGTGCATTCAAAATAGCTAATACAGAAGGAAAATGGGTAATCTGAGAAATGGGTGTGAAGAGGTTAAAGTGAAAAGGTTGCATTCTGCAAGTACTGAAATTATGGAATTGTGATTTCTGCCAGGAGTAAGACAGAGTTAGCTTTAGTTTGCGTTCTGTTCATGTAAAATATACAGTACTGCATTTTATAAGAATTAATGGTCACTCAGTTATTTATAGCCATGCAGTAATCCCCTTTGAGTGGTGGTGGTTAAGTGATTATAATTTCTGAAAGATGGTCACAGTTATATAACTGTGAGAACAGATTAATTCATCTAGCTATTGTTCATTTTTGTACATAATAAGGAGTGATTAAAAGATTTAAAACATTTATGTGAACCTAGGTAAAGTAGCTGCTATTTCACTGTGATGCACAAATAAATGGCTACTTCATAAAGAAGAAGACTTCACTGTTAGAAAAGTATGAATTTAAATTAAAATGTGGAGCCAGTCCATGAAAATACTTATAGAATTCCTTAGGATTATTTTTTTTTTGTCATGCTGTCCTTCTTAGACAAGCAGAATGTAACAGGCAACATAGCAGAACATAAAATTAAATGGCATATTTGCCAGTGAGAAAAAAGCAGTTAACATTCTCAGTATAACAGTTGTTACCAAATAATGAATGACAGCTTAGCTCTATAAACAAAATATGTGTGGTAATATAATGAAAGTAGGGTTTAATGAGTTAACTACTTAAGAGTTATGAAAAAGACTTATGTAATGGCCATCCAGAAGCTTGATGGCTGTTATATACTGGAACTTATGAGCACCCATGTAGTTGTCTACATCCATCTTGAAGACACTGACACAAGAACATTGTTTAATAGTTGAAGGAAGCATATTTTAATGTTGTGGGAGACATTGTGAGTTAAATTAACCACATTCGTGGTGTTGTCAGTATCAATTTTAAGTTAGAGGATCCTAGGCTTGTGCTATCATTTGTATTTTTAAGACACAGGTTTAAAAAAAACAGTGATGTTGTCCAATATATAAGGCACATATTGCCCCACAGAAGCAACATTATCACAAAAAATAAGGAAAGTTTATTGCATTTTTCACCTCCATTGTCTGTTGACCATCAGCCCCCTCAAGGCCAATTGACCCATTCATTGTTCTTCACAGTGGTCAGGATCAAACAGGAGGGGGGTCATCATTAAGAAAGCCACCAGGATGATTTGCATTTTTGCTATTTGTTTCTGTGGCCCTAACTGTTCACACTCAGTTAGGTGCCAGGGAGTGACTTGCAGCTGTTCATCTGCAGAAGAGTTCTGCAAGGAACATTCCCTCCAAGTGTTCCTGCCTTTTCCCTTGGAGCATGAGGCTTGTCTCTCCTGTCTCCTTCAGGGAGATCACATCACCCAGTATCCACCTGAGTTTATGAGAACCCCTTCCACCCACAGCATCCTCCTCATTCCCTAGATCCTCCAGTGTTAGGGCTACTTGAATCTGGTCACTTGTATTGCAGTAAGCTTCATCCTTCTAAATCATGGAGTAAGGAAAGATGTTGTAAATTGTAACAGAAATCACCAAGTTATCAACTGTGTTATTATGAAATCTATGGACATTTTCTAACTGTGCAATGTTTACAGTCAGAAACTACAAAATGACATGTTGTACTATTTCACTGAGGAATGAGTGAGGCATATATTCAGTCAATGTCCTTGCATCCCTGGCTAGTTATAGTGCTATTCCACAGCCTTTTTTAATGATCACTGCAACACATTTGTTGAATGTTTGTGTTTTTTATAACCCATGCATAATGTAATTAACTCCAAAGGTGCTCTATCTGGGTAGAAGACTGTATCACCTGCACCCCTGCAGCATCCTACATTAAATAATGTGCAGTTTTTACCCTTTTGCATTATCTCAAACATGCTCTTTACACAAATTGATGACACCCTAATAATACTAATGAAACAGGTTAGTGTATTCAAGCTGATGATTATTATGAACACAACTTTTGTGATTGTTGCCAAATATAAACTCTTCCACACTACAGCATTTAGAAAAATATCATTTGGTACAAAAATAACTTTAAAAACCAGGAACAATGTGTAAAAACCAAAAATGAACTAGAGCCTTGCCATATGCCTTCAACATTCAAAAGTTTTTAACACAGTAAAGCACTTAAATAGTTCATCAATTAGAACATTACTAAGTAGAACAATAGAATGTACCAGAATGTATATGAATTTAAATAAAACATAAAGCAAAAATAATTCAGTTGAAATGAATGGGTTCATACAATAACAGTAATTATAATAATAATAATAATAATAATAATAATAATAAAATAAGTCATTTGAATACAAAAATACACATATCCTAACTTCTATGAAATGAGGTTCCAAGATACTTCCAAAGCTGTTATATTAAATATTTCAGAAGTAATTCAAGTAATTAAAAATGGATTTTTTTTTAACTATTTAAGTGCGTTACTGTGTTTAAAACCTTTGAACCCTGAAGGCGTATGCTGATGGGCCAATTAATTTTTGTTTTTACACATTATTCCTGGTTTCTAATAAAGTTGCTTTTTCTGCCAAATGATGTTTTTCTAAATATTCAAGCTGATAAGGCTGCAACATGTAATGTAACAGAAGAAGAAGAGGTGAGGGCTGCCATTTGTAAAGTACAGGAAAATTACAACTCAAGATCAAGTGGCTTCAGGTGGCTGAATGTCAATATTAATGGCAGAAACTGAAGACCATTTTCTAATGTGAGACTTTTTGGCAGTTAGCCTTTTAGCCTTCTTTTATATAAAACCTCAGACTTAGAGATTAAGAACAAATCATTTAATTTGAGACATCAGGTTGGGGTTACAATAGATCATCTGTAGAGGACTTCTGCAAGGGGCATTCCCTCCAAGTGTCTTTGCTCTTTCCTTGGAAAAGATCTGTAGAAATAGCAACATCCAATATCTTGCCTGCCTATCAGAGGCTATGAGGATCAGCAGAGAACTTAATGCAAGAAATCTGGACAAAGTCAAAAAAGGCCCTAAATCAAGGTCAGATTTTAATTACTGCTCTTATAAACACAGAACGTTGATAGAATAGCAGGTTTTCTGCTAACATGCATTTTTATGAAGGCTATGAAGTATGAAACTCAAATGTTTGTCCTTGACTTTGATCCTCAATGATTTGTCAGAAAAAAAACAAATATTTTATGAGGAACAGAACAAAAATATGAGACCAAAATCTGGACATTCTGCAAAAATCTAGAGAGTTGAGAGATATTTACTAGCTGAGCTTTCCCTGATGTACAGTTTCATAAGTATGTTTAGTCTCTAACGTACTGGGAGACATGCATAATGTAAACCAAAGTCACATATGAAAGTGAAGGAATATGTTCCTCAGGCTGTATCAACCATTATTTCAAAATGCAGTTTTTCTGCTCTGCAGAAATACAAAAAAAAAAAAAAATTAGTTTTGCAAAAATAATTTGCCTACACTCTTGAGTAATGAAGAACAATGACATTACTTACATTACCCCCCCCCCGATAGTCATACACACACTCTCATAAAACCCTCATTTTGGACATCTGTTCTTTGACACTGAGCTCTCCATGCAGAATCTGCAACATCTGGAAGAGTATGTAGTGGTTAGAGAGGTAGAATAGGCCTGCTGTGTAAAAGATTCTGAACCTTCATTCACCAAACAATACTTGGCAAAATTGACTTTTTCTGGTAAAAATCTGATATTAACATTATTGTTTGGTACATTTTGAGAGATCATTGTGCCTTCTTCATGTGTCTTGCACTGCCCACTGCAATTATTATGGAAGCCATGTGTCTTAGACCAAGAAATGTTATCTTACTGAACTTAAGTTACATTGTAAGAATATTGCGAAAACTTCTGTCATTACATCCACTTTTTAAATGAATCAATCGTATGCTCTGAACAGTACCTGTTACTATAATTGAGACCTGTTTGACCACCTCAGCTTCTCCCAAAAGCTCTACATTGACTACCAGTGCCTGGACAAGGGCCAACATTATTATTATTACAATTATTATGAATTATTTTGAAAGTGCAACAATACTACATTTGTGTACGGAACACTTGCATGATACTAGCACTTATGAAGTGCTAGTATCTTGTAAGTGCTAGCACTTATGAAGTTAGTAATAAAATGGATGTATAATAGCTAAACAAGATTTAAAAAAATAATATGTAAAGGTCTCAATTTTTTCCAGCAAACACATAGAATGTTACTTAAACAATATTTTTTTACCGCCGTCTTAAGTCCACAAAAAATATGAATAATCCACTTGGAAAATCTGTTGTTAGTGGTTGTCAAGGTTTCTCACGGATGTATAATAAATATTTTTAGCAATACATGTTGGAAAAGTAATTTCGTATCTTAAAGATACAGCATCTGTGTTACAAAAGAAAATCATGGAAGAAAATCATGGGTTAAGATAGAAGTAGAAATATTACTGGGTCATGGTTGATGTTACTTCATTATTATAGCAATAACCCACGCCTGGGTGTGGGTAATGCTGGATTTACCCACGGTTGGCGTGGTTTGGTCCCAAGGGCGAAGCCCGAGGGACCAAACAAAGCCAACCGTGGGTAAATACAGCATTGCCCACACCCAGAAGTGGGTTATTGCTATTATACCATGACATTATTTAAGAAAAGAAACTATTACTTTTCTTAAATAATGGCATAGTATAATGCCTGTTTACTGCCCTTCCGCAGATGTCTGGCATCCGAGGCAGTTCTGATGTACTGCGCGCCTCAGAGCTGTGGGCAAAAGCAACGGAGAAAGCAAGATCTCCGTTGCTTTTACTGTTTAAGCTATGTTAAATGGGTTAAACATAGCGAGACAGCTTTAAAATAAGCAACGGAGATGTCCGTTGCTCATTTTAAAACTGTCTCGCTATGTTAAACCCATTTAACATAGCTAAAAAAGCAACGGAGATCTTGCTTTCTCCGTTGCTTTTTAAAACCTGTCTCGCTATGTTAAATGGGTTTAGCATAGCGAGACAGCTTTAAAATAAGCAACGGAGATCTCCGTTGCTTATTTTAAAGCTGTCTCGCTATGTTAAACCCATTTAACATAGCGAGACAGTGTTTTAAAAGTAGAGTTATACTAATGGAAAAAAGTCCGGGTGACCGGACCTTTTTCCATTACTATAACTCGATTTACAATGTGCACGCTGGCCAATCAGCGTGCACGTTTTAGGGGGGTCATGGTATAATTACCAATATTAAGCATAGTGTGGTCCTTGAAGCACTAGATTATTTATAGGATGCTGTTATTCTGTATTTTATGTTTGTGAGCTAATTAGTTTTTGTTTGAAGAGAAATTATCTTACTTTGATGAAATAATTTATAGAAAAAAATGTGGAACATCTATGATGCAAGTTTTGTGCTCTCCTATGTTAATTACAATAACTGGTCTTTTTGAAATTTAACATTTATATAATACTGCATTTTTAAATAATGTCATTTTATGTGCAAGATTTATAGATGACTTGTTTAAATGTAAAGGTGAGATGAAATTATTTTATGAATTTTATTTAAGTTGGAAATCTATTGTTTTAATTTTTCTTATAAAATTAACAGGCAAATAATATATTACTTAGAACTTACTTTGCTTGGAATAAATGGAAACAGCATTTTCAGCAAATTATACAGAAAACATACAGATGCTGATTCATTTTTGCATTGCAATAGTCACCATCTTGAATATTTAATTTTGGCCTTACCATATGGCAAACTTCTCATGTCACTGAAGTCTTGGAATTATTTTTTAGAAGAATCAAAATGCACTATTACATTTTTAGAAAGAGCATTATGTCATGGAGTTATTATAAAGCATTTTGGCATGAATGCAAGGCATTATGGACAGATATAATACATGGAATAGATACTTTTTCATATACTCATAAGGCTAATCAGAATGGTACATTATACTTGGTTATGCAGTATAATATAAATTTATATTATTTTTTAAAAGTTTATAAAAAGTTATGAATCATGTTAATATATAATGAAAGTTTGCAGTTCTTTTCTACGAAGTTGATGATATATTTGGAGGGTATGAACATTTAGAATTTGTTAGTGCATAACCATTTTAAACACCTACATGAATATTCCTGGTAAACGGTTTTGTGGACATTTTATTGTGTATACTTGTATGGCTATAAAAGAAATTAAAGTGATTAAAATGATTAAATTTAAATGTGGAATGCTCAGCTTTACACAAGTTAGTACACTGTATATGTTGTATATCACCCTTGCAGCTTAAGTTATTTTGATGAGAAAAAAAGGGCATTTGCTACATGACTTAAAGAACATTGTAGAAATATAAGGTAGAAAAATATAGAATGTCCTTTAGTGGAACATTGTTTTTAGAATGCCAAAAGGGTGAATGTAAAGGTTTAACGACTGGGATTTTGCATCATTATAAGAGCTTCTAATGTACTGATAATGATTAGATGAAATTTAAATATAAACAAAATGTGTTGTATATTACAATATGATACCATGCATCCATATCTTTTAAGCAAAGACCTGAATTGGAATGCATTAGTGGGCTGATGTAGCACTGTTGTTGAATAATTATGTTATTGGGGAGAGGGATATTCATTTTGTTTTAATATTTAAATTTATGAAGTGTTCTCTGATGTTATTTCTCATGAAGGCATTGATGCCATGGAATCTTACATTTTATTAAATCTGTTTTGTACTTATGAGATGTTGGTTATTATTTTTTACACTTCATATTTTTTTTCACATCCGCCTTTAATTTAGTGAAAAAAATATATTGTCATTCAAGCTTCATTGCACTTTAAGCCTGCCACATCATTTCTCCTTCTTGCCATAACTGTGTGTACAGGATGACATAAATGATCATCCAGGCATGAGCATGACCACTGAGCACTGGTGTTGCTAGTATTTCCCCCTGTGGCTCACCATTCTTGCTGCAGGTAGAAGATAAATATTTAATAAGCTGTTTGTGCATTGCTGGATGTATGAATTCATTGTTAATGAGCATCGCTACTCACTGCGCTTCCACATTGAACAGAGGAAGGCTGGCCATGATCACCCCTGTACTGTGTCTGTATCCTGGGGATATTTGCACTAAATCTCATGAATCTATTTTAAAACACTGAGTCACCACTTTGTCAAACCACCATTCATCAAGACGATATCACTGAAATATCACTACACTGAGTGACATCATTAAATACACATTTTTGAAAATAACTGTTGGCCAGTAGCATGAATGACACCATGACTCAGTAGTGTAAAACATGATGCAAATAAAACACTGAGTGTTATTTTCAAAGATCAGTACTTTGATGATGTCACTTGATGTAGTTAATTCAGCAATGTCATCTTGATGAATGATGGTTCAACAAAGTATGATTTGATTTTTAAAATAGATCTAATCTCACACATTCTCAATTTTGTGGAATAACATAATTATTGACCTGGTTTTCAATCTATACACCTAACATTTTGACTAGACCATTATAAAAGACAATATTAAATATGAGTGGATAGAATTATGAGAATTTTCAAACAGATGGATACCATTGTTCAACTGACTATGAGGAAATTCAACAGACATTATGTATTCGAAAACAATTCTCCCACAGGAAAAACTCATTTTGCCTACACAACATGGCTTTCATCCTTCCCATAGTACTAGCACTGCCCTTCTAACTTACATAGATAATGTCAATAAAGCTATAGATAACAGCAAACTAGTCTCTTCCTTATTTCTAGACTTGTTCAAAGCCTTTGACACAGTTTGTCATGGCAAACCTCTACTTTAAATGCCCTCACCAGATCTCTCTCAGCTCACCCTTCTGTTTTTCAAAAGCTATATGTCCAATAGGTATCAGTAAGTAACACGGCACTCCATGCTCTCTCTCCTTACATCGGAATCACTGCCGGTGCATCAGAAGGCTCTATCCTTGGCTCCCTCCTCTTTAACATTTTCACCAGTGCCCTCTATACAATCATATAGCAGGCCACCCAATACAATATGCAGATAATTCCAGTCTCATTTGCATATCTGACAACATGGTATACCTCCAGAAAATTTCTCAGGAAGTTTAAACAGCAACGTAACATGGCTTCCTAATTCACAACTTCTGCTCGACCCAAAAAAGACCAAACTACCACTTTTCCCCCCAAATCCGTCCCTCATGAAAAAAAAAAAATGTAAAGTCCTCTCTCTTGATAATACAGCTGTTGAAGTTGCTTCTGATATCAAATTATTACAGGTGATAGTAGATGATAATCTTACATTCATCCTGCATACACATAATTGCATAAGAAAAACTCATCAAAAACTCAGAATGCTTTACAGAGCCAAAAACATTCTTACACATGCAACTAAAACTACATTTGCCACTATTTATCTCCTTCCCTCACTTCTTTATGGCACTCCCATCCTCAATAACCTCCAGACTTCACAAAAATTAAAACTTGAACAACACTATAACAAAATTGCTAAATTTGCAGCAAATGCCCCTTTCAGAACTCACCATTGTATATTACTAGAAAGTCTAAATTGGTTAGAACTGTCTCATCAACTAACATATACACAGCTTCTTACCACCTATAAAATTATCAAGCATCCAACTGCATGTCCAGCCTAAAATCATTGTACAGAACTATGTTCCCAGTTGGTCACTGCAATTTATTGACCAAAAACTCCTGTCTGGCTACAAACCTATCAAATTTGCTGGACATTGTCTATACTTGCACAAAGTTGGTAAGGTCTGAAACTCCTTACTTGTATCCATCAGGCCAATACCCTCCCTCCCATCTTTTAAAACCAGTCCAAAAGACTTCCTAGCTAAAATCTGACTCTGTTCCTGCTCTAAACCAGGATAAACTATATCCCTAAATGTGAACATGTACCTTTTCATTCCTTATACCTCATTACTCTCCCTTCATCACTTACTTCCTTACTGCTATCTAATTCTCTTCCCTGACTTTCTCTCTAAATATGCCTTATGCCTATTTTTCCCTCACTTCATATTGCAATTCCTGTTTCTTTTAGACTAATTTACCTTTAATTTCTCTACAAACTGTGCAAAATGTCTCTAAATATTGAATGATTGTTATATAACTTGTATAGATTCTTAACCAATGTTTTTATATGATTGCTAATTTGTTATAATTATTTAAACTGTAAATGTTTTTGTCTTATTTTTTAATATTGTAAAATTATTGTTCTTAAATGTTTTGTAATAATTTGGAGAATTTCTCCTGGATTTCTGCTAAATGGGCTTATACCCAGTAGGATTTTCCCAGTAAACAAATGTCAATAAATGAATAAATAAATACTATAAGAAACAGTTTGTGATAAACTGCAATGCATATCTGAAAACTGCTGAAGAATAGAATTTTCAAATGTCAATGTCACCATATTGGCAAACATGCAAAGCAAAGCAAGTGTACTTGAAATATATTACGTGAGATTGAAAAGTGATAAAAAGTCAGTTAAATCTTAGTCAATAGATATCATTATATGACACATTGTTGAGTTTTATACCATTATGATAAAATAGCATCACATGTTTCACATTATTAATGTTATACCATTACAGGAAGATAAGACTGTCAGACACATACATGTACAAAAAACTCCACTTTGAATATTAAATTGCCCTTTTAAAAATAATCTGTAACATTCAATGGCAGTGACTCAGGTCACAGTGGCTTTGACCAAATGTTCTCTCTCCAGTGTCAAGACATTCATTAAGTAAAGAAAAGGCTATGTTTACAGATTGAGCTGCTGTTTCACCAGCAAATTCATTCAGACCATTAAGATTCTGAAGATGTTTTTCTTAACACATTAAAAAAATAATAAATTCCCTTGGGGAAAAATCTGTAAATAGAGAGCTGAAAATGCAAAGTTTTAATGCTGAACTTTATGGGTCAGCTGAATGAAGAGAATGTTTTGCAATATTTATTTTGACAAGGGCAATGAACAGCTGGTTATTTGGTATTATTGTGCAATGATAATGTAATAGATATTTAAAGAACAATATTGAAACTATAAGAATGTGTGTATATGTATAACATTGTGTGATAACAAACCAGCCTACAATGTAATTGCATAGATAACTGAGAATAATTTTACAGAGACCCCCAAGAATTAAGCCGATGGAAGCAGGAACCTGTGACATGGCATGTCTATATAACTGAACACTGATGACAGAATCACTGTGTTAAGAAATTCTTGAATTCTGATACAATAGTTTATCTCTTAAAACAAGAGGTCAGGCATATCAGGTTTCTGGAACATGGTAATAAGGAGGTCTGTCCCCTGGTTTTGTGGTTTTCTTAGACATTTAACTCAACATTGTTTTGATGATCGTAGCTTCATTGCAAGCTGATGCCAAGGTAAGTAGATAAACATTCTAGGACTTGTTTGTACCCGAGCTCAGACATTAGTGGCAAATAGTAAATGAACGGTAATGTTAATGCTAATCTTGATTGAAAACTATCCACTGGTTCACAGTATGATGGAGACAAGCACATGCAAATATAATGCACTCTAGAGTTTAATGATATTTATAAAGCTTAGCGAATTTGTGAACAAGGGCACCATATAAAAACACTTTCATCATAACACCAGTAACAGACTTCATCAGAGATCTCAGACTTCAACAAACTATGGAGTTAGTTCCATATCTTACTAAACCTACCTGGAAATCATCTACTTTTAATTATAGACTACTTCCCGATAGAATCTAGGGAAGAGTCTACTGTTCCTCAGCTTCTTAGATGGACTGTTCATCCCAGGATACAATAACTACAGTTTGACTGGATCCTTAGTAGCTTTATATTCAGTACAAAGCTCTTGCCCTGATAAGTCTGTAAATAATGGAAAACAAGTTCAGAATGCAATGTTCATAGACATAAATCCAGGGCAGTCCTTGAATTCTGTAAATAACACATCTTTGAACACTCAAAAGTTGGGTTACATTTTTTTTGTTCCAAGAAAATACATACTATATTCAGGTATTTAGCATACTACTTAAAGATAGACCTGAATTAAATTTTGTTTTTTCCTGGAAGAGATGTTCCTATAAATAATCTGGATCATAATATTCTTATGCATCTCTGAATTTATTCAGATGGATTTAAAAGGTGAAAGTTTTGCAGAAGTTGAAGGTCAGATGCTTCTAATGGGAAAGGACTGTAAAGTAAGCTGATACTGCCGCATAACCCATTCATTCATTCTCCAAGTCTCAAATACCAGCATCATGGTCACAAGGGAGATGAAGTTTATCCCATCACTCAGTGGGACCAACACTAAAAGGAAGCAAACACACACACACACACACACACACACACACACACACACACACACACACACACACACACACACACACAATCACACACGCACACAGACTCACGCACACTCATGCACACATGTGCACATGTGCGCACACCCACACTCACGCACGCGCATGCACCCATGCACACACGCACGCACACACCTATGAAAAATATATAAACTAAGGGATAACATGCAGATTCTTTAGAAAAAAGTACCCTGGCCAGGAAATGAACCTGAGAATCAAGTGCTCTGAGGCAACAATGCCAGCTACTGCACATATGTGTAATAATAGGTACAATAATGATCCAGGAAAGTGAAAGTTATTATAGTTTACTAAAGCAGTAATGACACTTGTTCTTGGGTCCTGCTGAACTGATACACAGATATCATGCTTTGCTTTCCCGTGATGCTGAAGACCGGCTGAGTATATAGCAGTTATTCTTGGTCGCTCCTTTTAATAGTGTTTTTCTTTATTTTTATAGAAGCCATAGTATAACATATGTTTTGTTCAGGTACTTTCATCAATGGAATATTAGTGCAGGAGTATTAGTTTTCAGGATGTCTTCATTGCAAGAGACGAGTGTATTCCACCATGTGGAATACATTTCTTTTATTCTTTCATTATTTCTTTCTTTATTTCTTTTTGTTTTAATAAAATTATTTTTGCTTGCAGATTGGGGTGGTCTTGTTTAGGTAACAAAGAATTCTTGTGAAGAATCAGAGGAACGTAAGTTAATAAGTTAATACTCATTAAAATATGGCATTGTATATTTTGTTGTAGATATTAATAGTAGATAAGGTAATTTTGCCTTGAAGTGTGCTCTCCCTCTCTCTCTCTCGCTCTCTCTCTCTCTATATATATATATATATATATATATATATATATATATATATAAACAGTAAAAATCATTAAGAAAAATGTTGACATTGGTTTAAGCACTTGGGCTTCAGGCCAGTTGTTTTACATTAAGAAGATTTGTGGTCTACACGCTTGTGGCAGGAGAGGTATCTTACATCCTTCTAAGTTGGGAATTGCTGGTTGAAGGCTTAGTGTGTCTGTTATTCTAAAAGTGTCTTAGTTCTGGTTTAAGCACTTGGGCTTCAAGCATATTATTTTACATTAAGAAGTTCTGTGGTCTGCACTCCTGTGGGAGGAGAGGGCAGATAATGCAATTGTTCCTGCTTATTTGAACTGTTTCTTTCTGAAATTGGTGCACTTTGTTTGCTGTAGCAAATGCTAGATTCAGACTTGCTGAATCTAGCTCTGTTTGTATAACTTTAGCATTAAACCAGGCCATCTTTTGATAGAGAGGGTTCCCCTGCACCCTGGATGCAGGAGTGTGCAGTTAGGACTCATCTGATTGAAAGTTGCTGGAACAGGGCTCAGTTTTTAACTGTTTTATTGGTTAATTGGTTAATTTGTTTAAATCAGTTTGCTCTTGTTTGCTACTGTTACATTTCAACTTAAACAGAGTTTAAATATCGTTATCGTAGTCTAGTTACAGGTTTTGCTATATCCAGATCTGTTTGTGTGATTCCTGTCTTTCCTGCTATGTCATCTTATGTTGGCTGGGGCCTGTCTGCACTTACTGGGTGTAAGTGAACTGGTTGGAACTGGTCTTGCATAGTGTGTTTAGCTAAGAGCTCAGGGACAATGGTTAATTGGTCAATTCCAGTGTCTCTATTTTACTTTCGTTTTTGTGGCATTTGGGGTGTCCAACCTTTTGGCTTGCCGGGGCCGCATTGAGTGAACAGAAATTGTCTTGGGGCTGCATATAAAATATATCATATAGTTAACTCTTTCGCTGCCACGGGAGACCAAAGTCGACCTCCTGGCTGTACTGTAGGTGCATTTGAACAATTAATAAATGTAATAAATGCTAATATTTGCCTTAAAATTCTAATTCTCATTCTGATTTTAATTCTCTAATCTAACAGTTAACTCTAACAACTTAGTTAATATATAGATTTTTTTTTACAAATAAACAGATATTCACTACAGCACTAGCATTTCTCACTGGGAAAACCACTCCAGCAGTCCATCTACATACAGTGTCAACATTAGCAGTCTTGCAATACTATAATCCACAACAATAAGCCAACAAATTTGCAATAAAGTAAAGAATGCACATTACTGACTTAATAAAACAATTCTGAATAAGCTACAAGAGGGTCTCACCCAAACAAATGACTGGTGCCAGAAACATGGCCTCAAGCTAAATGCCAAAAAATGCACAATCATACCCTTTGAGGAGAGTGATGTCCCCCCAAATTATCACATTAATAACAATGTTGTAAGCACGCAATCAGTCGTGAGGTGCCTGGGCACCCAGGTTGATAGAAACCTGACTTTTGACCACCACGTTGTCTCCGTTGTACGGAAAGCTTTTTACATGGCCCACCTCATTAGTAAGGGTATCTCATCCAGGGACAAGGAGGTTATAACATCCCTGTATTCTTCATTTTCAAGAGCAATTATTGAGCGTAACACCTCTTTTGGCATGTGCCTCAGCAAAACACCATGCCAAAAGAAAGACTACAACCATTTCTGACAAAAAAGGTCAAAGGACTGAGTTCACTTAGTTATCCAAACAGAATAAAAAGCTTCTTGCTTTCCTCTGTCTCTCACTGGCCGCTATAAATTTCATCACTGGCTTGCTTGCCAGGCTAAGAAAGATCCTGGCTTAAGAGACTTTCTCCACCTCAGAAATACTGGTTATATTTAAAGCACTCACTACAAAGACCACAGCTTTTACTGCAGCATAAACAAGCCACTTTGTATGGACAGGTTCTTGACACAAAAACTTTCAACTTCTGTAAAAAGCTCCTCTCATTATCAAACAATGTAGTTCAACAACACTACAACTGGATGGATAGCCATGATTGTACTCCTTAAGTAAGTAGCATAGCCTTCATCAAACCAGAAGGAAAATCCACATACTAAACTTTCCCAGTTGGATGATTAAGATCTAATATTGGTTACTCAAGTCTACTTGTCTAAGAAGAGGGGCCTATTTAACTAAGAATTCCATTTGCAAAAATATATTCAGTATACATATTAAATCTCTCTCTCTTATACACACACACACATACACACACACACACACACACACACACACACACACACACACACACACACACACACACACACACACACACACAGAAAAGGAGCCCCCTACTTGTAAAATAGGCAACCTCAGTAATCGCATGACACAGTCTCACTGATTGAAATTGTCTGGAAGTCAAAATATCTGAAAAAAATAATAATAGAGATGGATTCATCCATGCAATTTCCTACCACCAAAAAGGACCATCAATAAATCAACAAACAACTGCTGAGCAAAAATTAAATCAATAAGAAATCTATAAACCCTCTAAGATCATACTATATACTGGAGTAAACATATAACTTCCCTCCAATCTAAAGCCAGTTGACATTCATACATTTTAATTTGTGCAGAAGTTATTCACAGACTGACCGTTTACTAAGCTGTAATGCTGACCATCACTTTTGAAAAAAACAAATTCCCACACTTTATCAATAGCTCAAAGTGAAGAAAGGATTACGTTTTTTTACTTATTATGTATTTATTTAATTTCGGAAAACATCTTTAAAACTGTTAAATTGATCACACACCCAGAAACACAGAAAAGTTATTGTGATAAGTAAACCACAGACTACTGCAAATCAGTCACAGCACACTATTCTTGCATCCGAACCAATGAAGCATACCTGTCAATTCCAAAAGAATTAAAGTAGTGTAATAAGAAAGTTATTTGCAAGGTTACATGGCAGTTTATATTGGAAATAAGTGGAGATATTAAAAACGCTCTGTTTTTCATAATTATGCTGAAAAGTCTTCCAAGGTAAATACAACCTTCGGATTTAGCATGGAACCATACCTTTCAACCTTAGAGCAAGAATTCTGGACAAAGCGAAAAACAAAATTGGGACACAGGCCTAAAAATATTTATGCATCACAGACACCATTGAAACAAGTATAGCTGCAAACATTATACATCACGTATAATGTTTCTATCCCATTATTGTCAGTTAAGCATTATATGGCTCATTCAATCCTGCCTTCTTTTGCAACAAAGAAAACTATACTTTGAAATGACAAATCCATTGAAAATAATAAAACACATTGGCTCCACATTCTGCAACTTCCTACCTGCAAACAACCACAGAGCTTTCAATGAAACAAGGTCTGATTATTTCCACAGAATGACACCTCTCCCTAATTAAGTCTAATGGTATACAATCTACCAGGATCTGGACTACCTGAAATAAATAAAATTATGGCCTGTAAATTGCAAGTGCACTTTGCTTAATTAAACTACATTTCAAAGCCCACTTGCTGTATTTTTTCAGTAACATCCCAATATCCATTTCCAGGTCACTTTACAAGACATTGGCAGTGGTAGACTTAGCATCCTCAAGATCCCTACAAGACCACACTCATACTGCTAACATTGTCCATTAAATGTAAATATCCATCCACTGTAAATGGCAAGAAGCTATGTCTTAAAAAAAATCTATTTTTGGCATTCCTAGTACCCAAGTATCAGGTTTTGAAACAAAGAAACATATTCTCCACAGTTTGTAAGTCTCTGTCTTTAATAATCATCTACTATTGCAGCACTCCCTACACAAACACACACAAACACACTAAAATCCCCAACATTTAAAAACATGACATTGTGCCCACCTGATTTGCCAGTATTGATGATCCCCCAAAGTTATGCTTACTGTTGTCCAATCTACCACTGCTTAGAACCCACCAATGACAAGACAGTACTGGGTGATTTTTTTGTTTGTCAAAAAAAAAAAAAATACACTTTATATAATGCAGTCCCACATTAGTCAATCCACAAATGACCCATTAACCCTAGGCTGCTGTCTCATTCTTACTCCATGGGACTGCATTACCTTAGATGACTACTTTTATTTCCTAAGCAAAAAACACAAATTGGAAGATGAGGCAAAAATCCAGACATTCTTCGAAAATCCATACAGTTGAGAAGTATGATTTCATATTCAATGTAACACTCTCCCTGTCAGAAAAGCTGCAATTTAATGAAAGTGTACTTTTAATGTAGGATGCATTTGTGAGCTAACTTGATTGTACGTTAGCCTCTTTGTGCATGTGTCTCTCTCTGTCTCTCTGTCATGCACACAAACACAGACACACACTTCTACTTTCATGCACACAAACATTCTGCTTTTATGCATGCACTCACTCACACCATACTTACCTATTAACACAGGTTAAGTGTTGTTTCTTTAAAAGGCAATGGTAGCAAATCCATAGACGAGTCCCACTTCAGCAAGAACACACACATTGATTCTTTGGCACAAAATAATGGCGCAGACACACAGACCCTTCTTTGGCGCAAAAAAATAAAAACTAGAAGGATGCTTTGGTGATGCACACACCGATGTTAAGAGCTAGAGGTCACTGGTGTGAAAAACACAACAAAAAAGTGTTTTGGGGCATGTGTACATCGATGTTGGAGTTAGAGGTAGAGGGCCACATGGCAAAGCTCTGAGGGCCGCAGGTTGGACACATCTAATTAAACTGAAATACTTGGCAGCACTGAAATAGTAAATAGTGGACTATTGCAAATGCACGATTATTTAAATATGCGTTATACACCATATTCTGTACCAAAATCAAGATATCTATAATTCCGTTAAAATCTTCCATGACAGGATATACTATTCCTCTCCAAGTATATAAAAACAGCTAAGTAACAAAAATGAAAATAAAAAACACCTCTGAAGCATCACCAGCATAGAAAGGATATTGAATATGGGAATCCCTGTTGTAACCTTAAATTCCAACTCAAGCACATTTAAAATAAACTTCTATGAAAAAATCTGCAGATTTCTTCGTCTTCTTCTTCTTGTAGAACCCTTACCTCATCACTGCAAACATTTACAGCAGTGTAAGTGGATACCTATAAAAATTTCCATTTAGCTGTCTAATCTAAATGATAAAATGGAATGGTGCTCCCACTCCAATTTAAAAACAAAAACTACAAACTAAGCATCCTAACTACACAGACAATATTTTTCTAGACTTAGCCCAGCTGTTTTGGAGTAGACTATCTGCAGAACTGAGGCAGCCTAAGATGCTTACTATTATATTATTATATTATTACTATTACTTAGAAACAAGCCAAAACAACAACAACTGTTTAAGGACACTAAAAGCTCTTGTTTCCATGACCACGCAGCTCACTCTGTACTCACAGCTTTCTCGTAAAGCCATACTTTTAATGTAACAAACAAGCCAAAAGTAACGTTTTTAAATCCAAACTCCAAAAACTTCGAAAACCAGGCCAATAACCAGGAATAGCTCCAAAAACCAAACACACTCCGAAAATACTTTTTTAGCGCTTTCATCCACCTTTATTTACGTGGACTTCCTCAGAAATAGTTAACATTTAAGAACCATTGTTTAAATACTGTCAGTACAGGAAATGATGTCAATTGTTAAAAATATTCAAATCTCTTAAGTATTTTTAAAAAACAATAATAAATTTAACTTACTATTAATTTCATTTGTCCCTTTATATTCCTAGTTGACAAAACTTATTCGGGACAAACATAAAAAATAAAAAATATATATGTAAACATTTCACTCTTTGTTAATAAAAACAATGAATGTATACAAAAGCTATCTATATATTAAAAAGCATTTTAAATTTATTACTTCATTTAACCCTGGTGTTAGATCTGCTCCAAACACCAGTTGCCAAAAGGATTCCTTACATTCTAAAATATTGTTTAGATCTCCTGAAAACAATTCTTTCCTGACAGTGTCCAAAATAAAGAATTCAAACTTTTTGAAGTCTTTACATGTCATAGCATGCCTAGCCAAGGCATTATTTTTGTCTTTCTTTTTAATGGCTAAAGTGTGCTCGTATACTCTACGCTTGAAAATTCTTTTAGTTTTTCCTATGTAGTAGTTTTTACATGTCACACAGGTCGCTAAATAAACTACTAGTTCGCTGTTACAATTAAAATATTCCTTTGCCCAGAATGTATAATTTAAATGCTCCACTGTCACAAAAGAAGAATTACTCATGTACCTACATTGCTTACAATGGGTACAACTAAAGGTACCCTTCTTGTTTGTACAGCTCCTTTCTAAACGATTGTTGCTGTCTTTACCTGTTTCTAAAATACTTTTTAAGTTTGTGATTTTCTTATATGTAAATTTAGGTTTGTGTCCTACTATAGATACTAAATTTCTATTTCCCATAATAACTTTCCAATTATTCTCAATAATGGATTTGATATTCCACATTTCATTTACTATGGGCAATGGAAAAGCTGTCACAAACTCTTTTGCCTGTCCATCATAGTGAATGTCATCAGTACATACTGAAGGTGCGCCTACTATCATATGTTCAGAATGTAAAATAGGTTTAGCCACTCCTTTCCTTAGGGGCACTACTTCACATTCTATTTTTTCTAAAAACTTCCTTGCATATCCCCTATTCATGAAGAGGGATCTTAGAAGTGATAATTCCTTCTGAAAGATACTTTCATCAGATGTGAGTCTACTTAGCCTAATTATCTGACCTTTTATAACCCCTCTCTTCATATGTACAGGGTGCAAACTGTCTCTGTGTAAATAACTATTAGCAAAATGAGGTTTTCTATATATTTTGCTACTAAAGGTCCTTAATTCGTCATTTATACTAAGAAACAAATCCAAAAAAGTCACTGTTTTACCAAAGTCACATAATTTAAACTTCAAAAAACTGGTAGTCTGATTTAAATATTCAACCAGTTCTATGAATTCTTTATATTCTCCCTTCCATAAAAACAATAAATCATCTATGTACCTACGATACATGTGAACCTTTTTGAATAAAGGATGAGTCTTGAGAAATCTTGTTTCCCAGTTGGCCATAACAATATTTGCGAAAGAGGGGGCTACCCTTGAGCCCATAGCTACTCCCAACTCTTGTTTATATATGTGGTTATTGAATTTAAAGAAATTATTTTCTAAAATTAACTCCATTAATGTACAAAGTGAATTCACTTTCGTACCTGAAAAGTCAATGTATTTGTTTAAGTATTCTCTCATAAATTCAATTCCGTCCTCCTGATCAATACTGGTGTATAGATTTTTTACATCTAAGCTACCAAAACATACCTCTTCATCACAAATTTTTGTGTCTCTTAGTAATTCCAAAAGATTCCATGAATCCTTAATAAAGAATTCAGACTTCTGCACTATAGGATTCAAAATGTTGTCCAGCCAGATGGAAATATTTTCTGTTTTCGAATGTTTAGCTGAAATTATAGGTCTAAAAGGTGGTCTAGTTTCATTATTCTGTATTTTTGGAATACCAAAAAATACTGCTAATTTAGGATGTTCTTTATATAAAAATTCATAATCTGATCTATTTAATTCACCTTGAAAAAACATATCAAACAATATTGAATCCAAAGCCTTAAAATTCTTACTAACTGTATCGTAGTTGACTTTCCTGTATGTCCTATTGTCTTGTAACAATTCCTCAATTGATGTTTTGTAGTCACTATTGTTCATAATTACCACTTTACCTCCTTTGTCAGCCTTCATAATTCTAATATTGGTATTTGTGACTAAAGAATTTAAGGCTGCCATTTCCTCACTAGTTAAGTTATTTGTTTCATGTGAAATAAATATATTCCTGAAATCCTTTTCACATAACCCTTGAAATACTTGTAAACTATTGATTAAAGGAGGATTGTAAGTGCTAGGATTACTAATGGTAATTTTGTCACACACCTTGGAAGACCCTAAGTCTTCCATGATATAATTTAAATTTAATTTCCTCAAAAAAAGTCTAAAGTCTATGAGTTTCTCGTAAAGCCATACTTTTAATGTATGACCACTGGTTGAAAGCCTATCTTAATTGTACATACGGTAAATATTTACAACTATAAATGAAAGTGATTATTATACAAACATAGGTCTGATTTGTTACTGCACTATGTATGACTGTGCACTCTGTATTCTAAGTATCATTTTCTGTTTTTGTCTTGTACTATGGTGCCCAGGTCATGGCTGAAAAGGAACCGTCAACCAGTCCAATTATCTGGTTATCAAACTGAAAATAAATAAAGCAACATGATACACTCATTGCTGTTAATACACACCATAAAACATTGAGCTCAGGCTCTGGTTAGGGAGGGTTCAAATTTACTCACTCAAAATGATCAACAGTAAATCACGTTTCACTGTCTGAGGTATATAATGTTACGACAAATTCAAAATGAATACTGTGTGACTAGCAAAATGTAAAGTAGACATCTGCAAATGATAACTGCCTTTCCCCAACACCTGCTGTGCTAAGGCCCTTGCTTCCTTATGGATTTTGTATGTGAAGTTTCAGGCTTACAGCTACTTTTAATGGCAAAACTACCAATGCAAGTGCAGAAACATTCGTATTGCCTGCATGCAAATGGGAATTAACAAACACTGTTTTCCAAAGTCTAATATAGAGGTACATGAGTTGCCTGAATATGAATACAGTTAGCTGTGTTGAATGACTGAGCATTACATAAAAAACAAAGTGCTACTGAAGTCCTGCACCTATACAACTGCTGTAACAAAGATCACAGTCTGAGCACCCAGGGTTCAAACCTCAGTTAAGTCAGAACAGCTTTGCTGACGTAAACAATTTAACTTTGACTACAGTGCTGGCCATCCTTGACTGGATTTGTGAGCCCAGGCACTGAACCAGCAGCCTAAGGAGAAGAAGGGAGCGAGTGGCCAGTATCAGTTAGTTATCCCCACAGTTTATCTCTGGCCAAGCAGGGGACATGTGGGGAGAGCTGTCTTCACGGGAGGCAGCTGAGGAAGGACAATATGCCAGCATACCCATTGCATGCCCTACAAAGGACTTGTGTCTGTCTGTAAAGAAGAGAATTTAGGTCATAAAAAATCCTCCTTAATGGGTGTATATCATAAGTCCAAATGCACAAATGTCCGAACACTGAAACTTCGAACTAGGAAGTTCGAAGTCTAAAAATAATGACGCCATGGAACATCAAATTCTTTCCCAGGGAAAGAATTCAGTAGGCCGTTTCCATGCCTTTGCTACTTCCTCCACTGTGGTGCAATCTAGGAGTTGGTATATTTAAGTGGGGGGGTGTTAAGCCCCCCCCACATTAGAAACAGTATGTAGTGTTTGTGTGTTTCTGCGTTTTGAACAGGAACAGTGATTTTTTTTCCCTGGGAAAAAAAACGCTGTTTTGAGTGTTCAGGGTTTTCAGTTTTTGAACTTTTGGGTTCAATATTTACATAGTCGAAGTTTTGACACTTCGACTATGTGATATAGACCCTGCTTAAATGCATATGCAATACTGCCCCAGGGTGTTTCAATCTCCTTGCTGACCATGAACATGGGACAGGGAGGAAGTCAAGGACAGGGTAGCTGGAGTAGGTGAACTTGATTAATGAGAAGGCTCTTAAAAGCAACTAATGGTCAGCTACAAGAAACAGGCCCAAAAATATTACTTGCCCTGATAAAATTTACAGTTTTTCAGACCAAGATATCCTATGATGTTAACAGCAATGCCGGAAAAGTGCATTTCATCTTGGTTTAACATTGCCTTATCTCAAGACCTTCGCAAATCTGCAACAGTTATTCAAGATGCAGTTACTGAAACTTAATATGAATTTGCCTACAAAAGTACAGTCAAATACTTGACACTATCCTTTAACACATTCTCCCTGATCTAGGGCATCACTGTAACAAAAACATCCCCACAGCCAAATTAGCTCTAAGCATAATTTCTAAGCAAAAAAGAATATAATACCCACGGCTCACAGGACCCAGATTCAACCAATATAAGGCAATGTAAAACCAGTAATAGGTTTAAAATGACTAGTTTATTCACAAAAACACAACGTGAAGTTAAACGCTTTCACTCGGTCAATACCGAGCTTCCTCAGAACAAATAGTACACTGTAATCATGGCACTCATTAAATTACCAGGTGGTATTTAAGGAGTGCCATGATTACAGTGCACTATCTGTTCTGAGGAAGCTCGGTATTGACCGAGTGAAAGCACTTAACTTCACGTTGTGTTTTTGTGGAATAAACTAGTCATTTTAAACCTATTACTGGTTTTACCTTGCCTTATATTGGTTGAATCTGGGTCCTGTGAGCCGTGGGTATTATATTCTTCTTGGCTTCTTATTTTGGATATTTCCTTGATCATTTCTAAGCAACCATAACAACAACTGTAGAATTTCTTCCCCCACCTCAATTTTACCAGTGACTAGACTGAAACACTGTCACAGGCTACACATAGGCCTCTCTTTTTATGGTAGCAATAGCAGTAAATCTATTCTATGTGGCACTTTACTGGTTATTTTTAAATAACCACATACAGAACAGATTTTTGAGATAAAACAAACTTGAATTTCAGTATTTAACTACAGCAGTTTAATTTTAAAAGCAGCAGAACAAAAGAGCGGAGCAAATCCAAAGCACTCGGGAACCAAAAAATGTTGTTAACGTATTTTATTAAGAACGTTTTCGCTCCTGAAAAGACAGAAGCTTCTTCAGACAAGATAAAAAGGCGCCAAATCCACTTTTTAAGTGCAAAAAGTTTTGTTGACATGATGTCATATCCTTGACAACCAAGGTATTGAACAATACACCTTTTAACATACAGATGTAAAACGATCAACATAAAAACAACATTCCCAACCAATTAAAACAATCGTTAAATCTAACATTTTTTAAAAAGATTTGTAAGAGAAAACCTATATAACTTTTTCCTACGTTAAAATGCCTTTAAAGACAATTAAAAAGCAGCAGGAAGTTAAGTTTCAGTGTTATGGATTGGTATTCAGAGTTTATTAAAGGAATGAGAGCAGCTAAACTACAAGATACATATTAACAGCTACTTGTTGTATATATAGGAAAAACGTTAGATAAAAATCAACCAAACAGACAATAAAAACATACTGGTCACCTTTTAAATCTGCTCAAATTAATATAATGAAACTCTTGATAATTTCACCATTTTTAAACATCAATTAATAATCATAAAAATGAGGAACTGAAATGTGGATTAAACGGATTTTTCAAGTGGCAACATTTTTTTCTTGTCCAAGAAAGCGAGACTAGAACAGTAAATAGATCTGTAACTGGGCAATCTGATATTAATACTGCACAAGGCAACACAGAACCAGTTTATGAATCACTATGATTGTTAATTCTGAAGAATTCCCTGATCTGGCTGAACCTTTAGTACACAGAAACCTTTTCAAAGAAGGGATCCATAGCCACTTAGCAGAGGAAGGCATACAGGAAGAGAGAGATACAAATCAAATAGATCACCGAGCATTTCATGGGGGCAGGAGATGGACATTAGAACAGTATTCAACCTGTCATGCATGGTTAAGCATGGGAATTTTTTGCTCTTCCAACTCACTCAAAACTAGTTAATGCTCACATGACAGCAATGAATACTTGTTTAAAGAGATGCAGTACTTTTTCTCCCACCAATCAGCTACAGGAAGAAGAATTTTCAGCACACATGAGGGTTCTCTACAAAATTTACTCTAACATTGTGATAAAAGTAGTTTTGTTTTCCAATTTAACATTCACAAAAAAGACAATAACTTTAAAATGAACTAAAATTAAATGACAATGAAATTAAACAAACTGACAAGGGTGGGGAATAGTGGAGATGAAAATAATTATGTTATGGCAAAGTAGGACATACTGAATGACACTAAAATGGATGCTCTGACAATTAAGTATGAGCTGAATGTCTTAGTCGTAATAACTTAAATCACTCTCATGAGTAGATCGGTGACTTCAGAGCTTTTAGAATATTTTTATATACAAAGATTGTACCTGATATATATATATATATATATATATATATATGTAGGTCTACTTTGATTCACTGAAAGCTCATTTCACTGAATTTCAGTATACCCTCAAAAAAAATCTCTGAAAGCTCAAATCACTGAAAACTCATTTCACTGCATGTAAGTACTGCTGGACAAATAAAACTTATATGCCCTTTTTCCCAATGTAGTGCGATCCTGGAGTTAGTATATATAGTTAGGGGGGGTGTTGGGGGCACAGACCCCACCTACTTAGCTTTTATATTTATGAATCTCATTTCACTGAAAGCTAACAATATACAATCAAAAGAAGGTGGAGGGCTATGCCCCCCCCCCCCAAGTATATATACTAACTCCAGGATCACATTACATTGGGGAAAAGGGCATATACATTTTATTTGTCTAACAGTACTTACATTCAGCTAAATGTGATTCAGTGAAATGAGTGTTCAGTGAATCAAAGTAGACCTATATATATATATATATATATATATATATATATATATATATATATATATATATATTTTTTTTTTTTTTTTTTTTTTTGATTTACCCAAGTTGCACAAAGATGCTACTAAACCACTAATGCTCCTTACAGTTGAGGGGAGCAGTTGGATCACAGAAGCCCTCTCCATATTTGTTGGAAAGAACTTTAAAGCTTCATCTAAACAATTGTGAAAGCCGTAGTGAAGAAGACCACATAGTTTCCAAGCTTTTGTATGAGTGGTATATATGTAATGGTACAGCATTACCCAGTTTATTTTTTTCAATGTGTTAATGTCTGTAGAGTTAAGAACATATACATGTTTAAATACTGAATTGTTGAATACAGGTTTAAGTACTAGAGGGGCATGTTATACTTAACTCAGTCTGCCTATTTTTCGACTCTGCAAAGTTACATTATATATTCATCAATCTTCCTAAGTTACAGGCTTTTAAAAAAATGATGAGATACACATATAAATGTGTATACTCCAGAACCCAATGTGTATATACTAACTCCAGGATCACATTACAGTGGGGAAAAGGGCATATAGATTTTATTTGTGTTTTGTCTGGCCTTTGGCCCATACACAGGTGTTACTGAACTACTGAATTATGTTTCTATCAGTCTCTATCAATTAATGTATTCCAAAAATTAATTACTTTATGTTGACTTTTGGAACCAATTTTCGAAAACAGTCTTTACTTTTAATAAGCTGTTCTTATTACTATGACCACAGCATGTCTGAATGGTATGCAAATCTCAGACTGGTACAATGGCTGACTGAAGATATTTTGCAAAGTCCAGCAGTTCAAAAACTATTCATTTCTACTGTAGCTTTGTCAATGTTTTTTTTTTCTTCATTTGGAAGGGCAAACACTGATTTACTAAATATTTCTGTTACAATATTAAAATAGTATTCTGATAAAAGTGAAGTGCTGCTTCAAGGCTCTGAAGGTAAAGAGCATACAGTTATGTAAAAAATCACATACGAGAAATATTTACCTACAAATGTAATTGCATGCACCCCTGTCTATAAATCATGAAGAGTAAAAGGCTGACAATAGATAACACTGTTCTCTATAATGTAATGACTGGAGGACTTTATCACACAAGGTTACAATATACTGGAGGTTATGATACAGAGAACTTAAGATCTAATATGGATGAAAGTGAATTCAAACAGTCAAAGATCACAGACTCCTTCTTCAGTAATCATGATACACCTATAATTTGAGAGTGCACACTAAAACATAAGAATCTCTTTAACATACTCCAGAAATGTGAGGAGCACCTGTGGTATTGTCATCAAGAGGCACGGTGATATACTGACAGGGAATCCTCACACAACCAATATTGTAGGAAAAGTCATTAGTTTCACATTTAAGAATTTTAGGAATTTAAAAGTCAGTTATACTATAAAAACCCGTGCTATACATTTCAGAATATTTGGATAGTCACCCATACAAGAACTGGAATAAGAAACAACCATGTCCACTACTCCTATATATCCTGTCAATGTTAAATCTTAGCACTTATAGGCCAGTTCCACTGCTAAAACATTGTTTACTTAGCAAAATGCATATTGTGTGACACATTCAATAATGATAAAAAAAAATAGTTACAGAAATGCATCAATGATCATATCTACAATATAGAGTGAAGAAACACAAATGCTCTGTAAACACACAATACAGGTGGGAGATTTTAAATTTGCAAGTAACTCCTGGGTCTTAAAGCGAGGAGATATGAATTATGTACAGATATGCAAATACAGGTTGGAAGAAATAAATGCTACACACAAACCAGGCCTGAAAATGAAACTGAACATTAAAGCCCATTTCATGTCAATGATTTCCAAGATACTTTATGTTTAGATAATAAAATGGATACATTTAAACAATGGCTTTAGTGGGTGTTTTTAGACAGCCAAAAGAAATGTTACTTAATTGAAAGTATTTGTTAGCTTCAGAGAAGTTTGCTAAATAAAAGTCTTTATACTGTAGTCTGAAGTCTGTTTTAAATTTGAAAGTTATACTCTGAATCTCTGCTGCAAGTTCCTAGGATTTGGACTTGACCATCAAGAATGCCTTTTAACTTATATTGATGTACTTTGCATGGGTTTGTGCTTGTTTGCACATGACGTTCTGCTGCTGTGTTGTTTTAACCCTTTGCAAGGTATCTCAGCTGCATTTTTCCCTTACCAGCACTCCTGTTTAAGTGAGACACTCCCTTGCTACTACTGCATTAATTTTATCCAGCCCTACTCACACTTATAGGTACTCTTCTTAGATATTAGCCACTCTACTATCCCTGATATCTCTTACACAAATTCGGACAACCATGGATGGACAATTTCCTATGGTTTCTCCTGATAATCTGGTTGATATGGGCATCCTGAGACAGTGAAGCAACTGCATCATATACAAGGACAACCCTCTACTACTACCACCTAGGAATACAATATGTTTGAGATGCAATTACATTAACAACCTAGAATCCTTGCTGTCTCAATCACAAGCCAGTACATCTGGCACTAGGAAGGTTGCCTGCGCAAACACTATAAACACCACACCTCTTACACCACCCACTCCTGTACTCCTACATATGCGCAGGTTCTCAACAAAAAGATACCTAAACAAAAGAGACCTCCGAAGAAAAAATGCACATGCACATCACAACCCACAGCACCAAGCACAACGCAAAGTACACATGCCTGTGTCTCACAGCCTCTAAGGCCCAGCCACAAACCCAAAATACTAGTCATAGGATACTCTATCATGAGACACACAGATGTGCCCCTCACCAGACTAGACAAGGAGAAAGTCATGGTGAGTTGCTTGTCAAATGCCAGAATCAGCCATATCACACATGAACTCAAGCTCCTTAACAACAGGTACTGTTATGACTCTGGCATAGTCCATGTTGGTGGGAATGACCTGAGACATATTTCTCTAGACTATATGAAGAGAGACATGATTGAGCTTGCTGAGTATGTGTCCCAGGCAAGTATGTCCCTAGCCTTAAGCAGCATCCTGCCATCACCCTGAATGATGCCTCAATACAAACAGAAAATGATTGACTTTAACAATTGGCTTAGTTTCTGGTGTTATTCCAAGGGGATCCAGTACTTGACAGCATGGGAGGACATGATTGGCAGACCACGATGCATTGTCAGAGATAGCCTTCGTCTGTCTCCCTTGGGATTCAAGTTTCTGGCAAAGGCTCCTGCCACCTCCATAATGCCTTTTTTAAGCAAAGTCATGAGCACAAAATTACCAACGTGAAAAATTCTTCTAAACAAAATTTAAAGGTCATGCTGCTAAATGCTAAGAGTCTTAGCATGAAACTCCACTCATTGCAAGCATTCCTCACATTGGAGGATACTGACATTTGTGCAATCACTGAAACCTGGTCCAAAGCTGTGGAGAGCACTCCAGCCTTACCATGTTACTCATCTTACCATACTTTCAGACTCCAAATGGAGGGCTACAAAGCCAGAGGAGGTGGAATTTCAATATTTATCAAAGGCATACACACATTCAGGGTGGTCAAATAGTATGACACACAGGAGACACTCCAAATGCAGTTAACTGTTGACAAAGCACCTATTCAAATCATAGCTAGCTACAGACTCTCACGACTAAGGATGCCCATTCCATCTATCTGGACTTACTTGAATCCATAAAAACTCAACCCTCTACCCTGATCCTGGGTGACTTTAACTACCCAACCATAGAGTGGAAGACCTATTCTAGCCCAAACATGAATGCCCAGAGATTCCTCAACTTTATCAATGCCAATGTATTGGATCAGCTGGTCGACACCCCCACGAGAGGTGAAAATATTCTGGACCTGGTACTAACCAACATGAGTAGCCACTGTAGTTCCCCTACAATGTCAGATTCCTATTACCTGATTGCATATTTAGGTTACCAAATACCTAAATGTCGATCTGGTAATAGCAAAAGCAAAAAAACACAAACAGACGATTTAACGCATGGAAAGAATTCCCTTGGCCGTTATGCGGATTTTGCCCCTTTCCCCACTGTAAAGTGATCTCAGAGTCGGTATATTTAGTAAGGGTGGGTGTGGAGCCTCCCATTTCATTTTGGCTTAAATTTTTTTTTGTAGCTGAGGGAATTCTTTCCCTATGTTAAATCAGCCATTCACTGTTTTAATTTTTTCATATTACCAGTTTGACATTTAGGTATTCGCTAACCTAAACACTCGATCATATAATATATATGCACAGTATCATTCTCCTTGTTAAAATCTGACCATAAAGTGATCACTTTTGAAGTCACCATCTCCCCTGACCCCTTCCACCCCCACTTGTTTGGGTCAAACAAAAAAAAACTTTTCCAAAGTTGACTACAATATCCTGAGAGCAGGTATAAGCAGCGTCACAGCCACCATCCCTTCAGTTGGAACAAGCACTAATGTCCAAGCCTACACCAAAAAACTATATGAGCACCTACCTAGCTGCATGGATTCAACAATACCTGACAGGATCAAGTCATCTTCCTCAAGGAAGAGTAAACCTGTCTGGTGAACAGCAGCAATAAACAAACTCTATAATAAAAGGAAAAAAATTGCTGTACAGGACCAAGTAGGAGCAAGTGCCAAGTTGGAAACAATCTCTCCTTTGTCTGAAGAAGCAAATGAGGTTGCTGGTGAAATCCTCTAAGGCTAACTTCGAGTCCAAATTAGCCACATCCACTAAGGACAATCACAAGGCCTTCCTCACATATGTCAGCAATCTCAAAAGTAACACCCAAATCTGCTCTGAACTGGTTGTCAAGAACATTATGTACACAAAAGCCATAGATATAGCCAACCTGCTCTCCCCTCCATCAGTAAACCAGGACATCCCCAGCACCTGCCCCCCCCTCCCCCCATCACCAATGAGCAGGTCTTTAATGTCTTCTCAAAGGCAAAAAATACAGCCTCCATGGGATCTGACAACATCCCTGGCTGTGTCCTACATGAACTCAGGCATGAGCTCTCAGCATCTCAGCTCTCTTGGCACCTTAATCAAACAAAACCTGAGCATTGGCTTCATCCCAGCTGAATGGAGGACAGCCACTGTCATCCCTCTACACAAAGCTGGGGCATCCATTGACCCAGGCAATTATAGGCCCATCAGCCTAACTAGCCTGGTCTGCAAGGCCATGGAACTCATTATCATAGACTTTATAAACAAGGACATTGGCTACCTCCAAATGCTTGATCCCACACAGTTTGGTTTTCTCAAAGGGAGATCATGCCTGTTAAACTTGGTCAACTTCTTTGAAACAGTCTCCAAAGCCATGAACAAGGGAAAGATGGTGCACACCACCTACCTTGACCTAGCCAAAGTCTTCAACATAATTCCTCACTCAGGCATAATAGATAAACTCTTCCAGCTAGGTATCAACCTGTATTTTACCAGAGGGGTAGTTAACTGGTTCACTGATAGACCCCACTCAGTCAAAATAGGGGAAGCCACCTCTAGTAGTAGACCCGTAATGAGCAGCATACCTCAAGCATCAGTCTTGGGGCCTCTACTGTTTGGGATATACTTTACTGAGGTGCAAACCAAAACTAATGGTCTGTGGTTGACCAAGTTTGCAGATGACTACAAGCTGGGCACTGTTTTAAATTCCCCTAGTGGTGTGAACATCCTTCAAGAGGGCCTTACTCAAACTAATGACTGGTGCCAGAAACATGGCCTCAAACTGAATGCCAAGAAATGCATCATTATCCCCTTTGGGAAAAATGGCATCCCCAAT
This sequence comes from Protopterus annectens, assembly GCF_019279795.1. Classification (NCBI taxonomy): domain Eukaryota; kingdom Metazoa; phylum Chordata; order Ceratodontiformes; family Protopteridae; genus Protopterus; species Protopterus annectens. Next base: position 283,727,567 of record NC_056737.1, read on the forward strand.
AATTATCACATTAATACCAATTTACTAAGCATGCAATCAGTTGTGAGTGACTTGGGCACCCAGGTTGATAGCAACCTGACTTTTGACCACCACGTTGCCTCTTTTGTATGGAAGGGTTTCTACATAACCCACCTCATAAGTAAGGATATTTCATCCTGGAGGAAGGAGGTCATAATATCCCTGTACTCCTCCCTTATTAGACACATTATCAAGTAGAATGCCCCCTTCAGCATGTACCTTGCCAAGCACATGCAGCAGCTGGAGAGATCACAGAGGTTCCTCACAAGGAAAATCCAGGGTCTCAAACACCTATCCTTTACAGATAGGCTAAAAACCCTGTTCCTCTACTCAGTCTCGTACAGACTGCTCAGTGGTGACCTGTGTCTGGCATACAAGGCCATCTCAGACCCAGCCTTGATGGAGTTGCTACATATCCGTAAGTCAAACTCCACTTGTACAACCCACATGCAAGGCATCAACCTGGTCTGTGACATTGATATAACTTGTTGGTGGGAAAGATTTGTGTCCCAAAGACTCCCCCTTCTGTGGAATAGACTACCTCTCCATTTCAAGCAGACTATCTCACTAGCCCTCTTTAAGAGAAACCTGGATGACTGGATGGGAAACATAAAATACACCCCTGGGATCTCACCTGTGTCCCTGCTGGACAAGGGAAACAGGTGCTGAATTTGTGGGAACATTGGCAAAATTCTTGGCTAGGTTTATAAGGGCCTCAGGGCCAATAGCCTAGTATTGTCCTATGAACCTATAAACTTATGACAGCAATAGTTGCAGAACAGTATGTAAATGAATACCTCAAAAATATTGCAGTGGATAAGTAATAGTCACATAACTATGCCCATTGCATTATTTATACAAAATGGCATATTAATACAAAAAGATAAACTTATCAGGGCATTATTAATTTAATTATAATGCATATGCACAAACAAGTTGAAAACATCTAAACAGCTGCATGTGGAGGAGGATCTTTGACCAGAAATTCCTGGGATGCAAGTTTCTAAAATAACCTGTTATAAGGATATTCTGTTTTCCTTCATTGAAACACTGAAAAATAATGACATAGTTGAATGCAGATGTATAAATGATGAAAATATTGGGCATATCTAATTATTAATGCTAGTTACATGTATGATGAAGATCTGGTCATGAAACTGACATGGTATGCTAAACATCATTTGCTCATTATAGCTGGGAACATAAATCTTCACTGGAAGGGACATTTAAATGTTTATTTGAATTCTATGCTTCATTTTGAATTACTTGGGTTTAGCTGAAAAATGTGTGTGTATGTGTGAATATCAGACATTAAAGAGTGAGTGTGTCAGATACCTAGAACTGGGACACAGTGCTCACAGTGGTTAGTGTGGAGACTGATTTGGGGATCTGAGGTGAAGCATACAGTCCACTGTCAGGTCCGAAACCTGTTCATGGTGTACTCTTAGGGAAAATTGTGTATTTCTATCCCTATTTTTAGTGACACTCCCTTACCGGAGACAGCGGTGACAATTGAGACTCCTTAGTTACTGCCCTGGGTTAAAGATGGCTCATCACTGATACAAGTCGCATTGGAAATCATTGGTGTTTTTTCTTGGTTTGTAGAGTCTACAGCAGTTGAGTTAAGTTTTCTGTATATATATGTGGGTAATGTTTGCTTGTATGAATGAGGTATCAAAGGAGAATGGAGTGAAATAGTGGATTGGCTATATGCATGAATGTTTGGACACAATGTTGGTGTGTGAGATATGTGCCTTTTATGTCATAAGATCACTAATAAGGTTTGTTTGGGGGGGAGGGGATTGTATCAATCAAGTTACATTGCATGTGGCAGTACTCAATCTTGTAAGGAAAACTGCATCACTACGGCTGTTGCTACCCTACCGGGCCCTTGTGAGGTTAATTCTGGAATGTGTAGATTTTCATAGTTTCTTCAGAATGATTAGGGATCAAAGCAAGTTGGCCAGCTTGGGTTATGCCTTTCTTCTTTGCTTCTCCCTCAGATACTTATCGCAATGGTGTCTGTCTCTCTGTCTGTCAGAAAAGAGAGATCGACACTGAAGGTCATGTTTTCAAAAGTTCTTGGTCTGACATCTATTTCATGACTGAACAGCATGGTGTTATTGTGTATTTAATTTGTCAAGAAACTATAGTTGTGCCCGAAGAGTACAACATAAAGATGCATTACACTACAAAACATGCAGCTACGTTTTGTTAGCATCACTGCAGAAGTGATGAAGGACAAAGGAAAAGATCTGAAATAAGGTTTTAACATGCAACAGTCATTTTTCAAAGTTGCAAGTAGTGAAGTGCCAATAAAGGTCAGCTATTTGATATCAGATCTAATCTCTAAATGAGGGAAGCCATTCTCTGGTGGAGAGTTTGTGAAAGACTGCCTTAAAATATTTGCAGATGTGGTCTGTCCACAGAAGAGGTTATCAGTATGAAATGTGAGCCTTTCACATCAGACCATTGCAAGATGAGTTAAAGACCTGTCCACAAATATCAAAGATGACCTTTGCAGAAGACTACAACACTGTTAGGTCTTCAGTTTGTCTGTTGATGAAAGTACTGATGTTGGGGATGTTGCTCAACTGGCTATATTTGTTTGAGGTGTAGACAAGTCTTCTTATGTGCTAGAAGAACTGCTTGAGGATTCTGCAAAGAAAGGCATAACACCTGAAAATGATATTTTTGATGAAGTGAAACAGGTGTTGCAGAAAATGAAGCTCAGCGAAACAAAACTCTGTGGTGTCACAACTGATGGGGCTCCATCCATGACATGGAAATAATGTGAATTTGTAAGTTTAGTAATGAAATTAGGGCTACAGGAATTCATGACAGATCACTGCATTTGAAATGAAAGAGGTCATGGAAAGATCTTTTGAACTGTTAGCTTTATAGAATCAAGGGATCTGATTCACAAGCAGTTTAGAGCCTTTCTTGAAGAAGCAGGTGCACAGCATGACGCTGTGATTTATTTCTGGAAAGTTCAGTGGTTGAGCAAGGGAGCAACACTAAGACATTTTGGTTAGTGTGAGAAAATAAAATTCTTCATGTCCAACAAAGGAAAAGATGCTACATTTTTAAATGATGATCTGCGGTTAAATGACCTGGCTTCTCTTGTAGATATCAACAAATTGTTATCAGAGTTAAATATGAAACTACAGTGAAAGGATCAATTGTTTAACAGACTAAGCATGTGATCATATTCATTCAAAAGACGGAACTGCTACAGATGCATTTGTGAAAGCAGGAAGTGTTTCACTTCTCAGCCTGAAGCACTAGACCTGCTGATACAGTCAGTTACACAAAATACTATTCCCTAGTGGCCAAGCTCAATGAAGAGTGCAAACATAGGTTTGAGGACTTTCATAAACATGATAGTGACATGAAGATCTTTGGAAACCCATATTTAGTTGATTCCAACACTGTTCCTGATAGCGTGCAGTTACAACTGATTGAGCTTCGAAACAACAGTGACTTAAAGAGTGCCTTCACAGAGAACAGCCTCCTCAATTTCTGCAGCAAATTTGTTTCTGCAGAAATTTGCTGCACTTTTTGGGAGCACATGATGATGTGAGCAGCTCTTCTTCGGAATGAAAAGAGTGAAGATCAAAATGAGATCTGTTATAACAGATGCACTACTGGCAGGCACACTTTGCACCGCCACTTCAACAGCTGGTGGAGACAAAGACTACTTGTGCCAGGCATCCCATTAACTGTGTCCATGCAGGTTGCTTATTTCAACAGTTGTTTATTCTGATTGTTGACATTTGTTGTACACTTTCTGGTAAAATTTCACTTGGATTTGCATGGTTATAACATTTTTAAGACTAATATATACATTTGTAACATTTGTACTGCTGTGCCAAGGATACTATTTGCAAATGTCTTAAGTTGTAAGCTTGTTTTCAGTCTAGCAAGAATACAGAAGTGATTCTAAAAACAACAGCATTTTTTTTGTTGTTGCACCATGACTGAGGTGCTCTGCTACCTGTGGAGAGAGTTCACATAAATCAGATATATCATAAATATAGTAATGTAGCCTTACAGCCTCTCCCAATATGGTAAGTGGCCCCCAATCTTTAAAGTTTGGACATCCCTGCTTTATAAAAACCATATATGCAATGGCATTTGATTGTGTTACTTAATAGTTTATTAATAGTTTATTTAATACCAGACTTAAATTGTCCAAATAACTCTGAGGTATCAATGTTTATGTCAGCAAGGAATCATTCCCTTTTGTAATAAATACAGCTTGTTTAATGTAGCCATCATTTCTATGATTCCATGCGTGGGCAGTGGCAACCGTGGTATTATTTTGGGTCTACTTCACCCTGTCGAAGGCCGGCAATATCGAAGCTGATATTGTCGGCACCAAAATGTCGAAAACGAAAGTCATCATGTGTGTAAACGGAAATCTCTGAAAGGGGAGATTTCCATTTACTGCAATGTAGTGCAATCTCGGAGTTGGTATATTTAAGTAGCGAGGGTGTGGGGGGTGTGGGGGGTGCAGGGGGGCTTGCCCCCCTGCATAGAGCAATTTGTGTTGTGTTTGGGTGTTTTTTTTTTTTGTGTGTGTTCGATGTTTGGGGGTTTCGACACTTTTGTGTAGATTATTACGCTGTCGACAGTTTGAGTTTTCGACAGCTTAATATAAATGCATTATTTCATACTTGTGGATACTTGGTTTGAGAAGCCCAAGATCAAACATCAACAAGAGCTTATGGTTCACGCTGAGCTTGGGCTCTAACTCACATAGAACTCAATACCCCCAGATTAAGACAAATATTTTGAGATGAAGTGAAAATATTGTTATTCTTTGAGATCCTTCCTGAGTTCTGCAAGTAAAATTGCATATCAAAGCAGGGGACATAGGATAGACAGTTAAGCAGCATTCCTGCTACATTAGACTGTATTAGCTTGGGTTTAATAAAAAGATAAGTTATAATATATTTCTTTCATTTGAAGAGCAGAATATTGGATTATTTTGCATTCAGTATTGGTAAAAGCAGAAGGATGACCCATTTTTCTTCTACTACTTATTTATTTTATTTTTTTCGTCTGCCCCATCCCCTGATAATGGTCACACCATTGTTTCCTACTGACCCATTCATTACCTTAACTCACGGCATCCTAGGACATTAGGAAAGGGAAGTGTGAGCTATCAGCAAGCATGGGAGTTAACAAACTGCTGTGAATGCTACTAACAGCTCCCTGTGCTGAGCAGGGAGTGCTGTGTAAGACCTGCTAGGCTTACTATTGTTTACAAGCTCTCTTCTGCACACCTAGGCCTCCAGCTAGAGTCAGTGCACAATTCTCGAGGCTCATACCTCCCATGCTCGAGTCCCTAGTATGACAGCTACAATTTGCTGTCCTAGGCCTTCCTTCAGATGAAGTTCTTGTGATAGGTCTCCTTTCAAAATCCCTTCTTGGATGGAAAGGTTATCACTGGTTGCTTACTTTTATCCCTCACTACTGGCTTATCTTGGATTTGGGCTGTTAATTAATTCCAAGTCACCTGAGACATAGTCGTGGCCAAAACCTTTAACATGACATCTAGCTTATGCCTGCCATTTTTTTTTTTTTTTTACAGATTACATCATTGCATGATCCCCTTGTCCCATTTTAATTACCTTTGTAGACTTGTAGATAGGTGGCACCCGAGGAAGCAAAGTAATCAGCTTCTCCACAAGACATTAGAAATCAGATAATATGATACATTTTCCAAATATTAACCTCAAGGGGATTTGTATTTCTTTCATGCTTGACTGCCTCTTTCTATTGAACATGCAATACTTTCTTAAAAGGAATGTTCTGTATTTTTGGAAAAAAATATGTTAAATTCATTTGGTGACAGCAGTCCTCAAGGAAGATTAATGATGCATAATTTACTTTTATGAAAGAAGCAAGCATCCAATAAATTAGACAGTGTGCTTTGCTCATCAAAGGGAACTGTGAGGTATGTACTACCAACATTGTATTACACTTGATAAATGGTTCATATTTACTCAGTTACAAACAAGTGATTTTCTTGTCACAGATACCATTTTGTTTCACAAATGAGTGTGTATTTCACAAAGTAAATTGCATCTGAATGAAGCAGATGGCTTACATTAGAACAAGTTCAAAAGTTTATGATAATGATACAAAAATGTAGAACTCTGAAGCCACAATGGTGATTTCTTCTTCTGTAAGATCTTATTTAATTTGTATTGCCTCTATTATTTCAAATAAATACCAACTAGTCCTTGTGTCAGTGACACTGTGTACATTTTAAAAGTAATAATAAACTGGGCATCAGTGATTAGTGAAAAGATCTGTAGTTATGCTAGGAATTTTGTTATAAAAAACATACAATGAGTAAGGGAAATCACTCTGAAAAGAGTCTATTCTTAAGGAATATGAGTCAAATGTTTGCTCATACTCATTTGATTATTAATTCCACTGTTTATTTTTCAGACAAATGCTTTATGTTTTACCGCTGTCTGCTGTCAGCACATGTGGCCAAGCTACCAGATGCCTTACAGTAATGAGTAAGTTTGAGATGTTTACTGCAGTAATATATTTACACTTCCATTTATCAGTCAATATTTGTTTTCTTCTGAAATGCAGAACAAAGTTTATCACTGTAATCATTAATCAATAACTTTGTTATTTATTTCATGGCTGACACTCCAATTTGCCTTAGGAAATAAATCCCATCTTTAAAGGATGCTGTGCAGGTAATACATGTCTCTTTTACATTAGCAAGACTGAAAACAGCAATTAAACAACTACCTTAATACAAAGTGATGCAGCAGGCAAGACAATATCTGAAATCAAATCCACAGCTGCTCGATGAAGGATCATGCCATTAATAACCATTCATTACATTAGTTTTTGATAGTGAGGTCCAGTTAGCATCTAGTGACCTACACAGTGGAAATCTAAATAGAATCTGAATATAGCAGCAGATGATTCAGGCTTGCATAGTCATCTGCAGCCAAAGCCGATGGCTGAAAGGTTCTGTTAATGTCTAAAGATGATACCTGTATGATGCTGCAGCAAACAGATTGGTATGAATTGCAATGCCAGTCTTTAGCTTTCATTGCATAATACCTGCTCCACAAGATACACAGTGAAACTTTTATTACATAATACTTGCTCCATGCGACACACAGTGATACATATCTTACATAATACCTGATTCATGAGGCAGACAGTTGTACTTCTGTTACATAATACCTGCTGCACAAGAAACATAGACATAGAAGTATTTACCCATAGTTCCTGTTTAAATGATGAAAAGAAGAGAAACTCTTGAATTTGGGAAAGAAGACTTGACCAGAACAGAGATGTCCCTGCACCTAAATTTGTCATTGAAAATTTTTTAGGCAGTCTTTGAAATGGAAGCAAGGACATTTCTAGTAAGCAGGCAGGTCAGAGACTCCACTGTGTACTAAAGCACAACCACCATCTGCAGAGATAATACCACAGACTGAATTTGGTCGGGATTGTACAGAGATAGACATACTGCAGTTGTTTGAAAGACAGTCCGACGATGCTACAGCCTCTGGAATAAATTAGCATTTTTCCACTCTGAGCAGTAAGTTTGTAAAAGTACAAATTTCTGACAGTAACAGAGATTAGGTATGACTTTTTATTGATTTCAGTTTTAAGATAAGGTGCAGTATACAACTGTTTGACTTTCTTTTCCTGATATTCCCAGCTTGATAAAATTTAAAAGACCCTGCCCAACAGCTACCTATCAGCATATCCACTTTCACCTTCAAACCCTTATCCACATCCTATATAAAACTACTCTTAAACAAACTCAAACCATACTCTACTTCATCTGATGACCTTCCAAGTGAGTACCTTAAAATCAGAAATTTACACCAGACCTGGCAACTATTTCCCTTATGGACAGAGGTAGCTTATAAATGCCTGGCCATCAATGTCCTATTTGAATACAGGACATGATTATTCTTTAGGGAAAACTTGGCTAGCTTTAGAAAGGGTCCAGGTCATTGCCTAGTAGCAATCCATGAATCTATGAAAAGTAACCAACAGCAGTGCCTATCCTGTGTCAATACTTATAAATAGGTCAGTCCAAGAATCCCACATTTCCTCTCTCTGAAAAAACTCATACATTATCTGTCTTCACAAAGGAGAAAATTGAACAGACATTATTAACTTTAGACCTATAGTAATCTTCTCCCCCCCATCAAAATACTTGAATCTTCTTCTTCTTCTTCTTTCGGCTTTTCCCAGTTAGGGGTTGCCACAGCGGAACTCTGGCCCACTAATGATTGGCAGTAGATTTTTATGGTGCCAAGGTGCCAGCCCGAACACCCAACCTTCAATGAAGGCACGCTCATTCACGCATGTCTTTCGAGCTCCACTCAACCATGGGGAGGACATGCAGATTCCACACAGAAGGCGCTACAGCTGAGAATCGAATGGGAGAACCTCTTGCTGTGAGGTGAGAATGCTACCACTGCACCACTGCGGCATCATCAAAATACTTGAATAATGTAGTCAAAAACAATTTCTAAACTATTTCCTGCATGAAGAACCCCTATCCCTCACACAACATGGTTTCCATCCTTCCCATAGTTCTAACATTGCACTTCTAACTTACATGGAAACTGTCAATAAAGCTAGGGATAACAGCAAACTAGTCTTCTCTTCCTTATTTCTAGACTTGTCTAAATCCTCTGGCACAGTTTGTCAAAGCAATATTCAACTTCAAATGTCCACAATCGGTCTGTCTCAGACTGCCTTTCTATGGTTCAAAAGCTACCTGTCCAATAGATATCAGTCAGTAAAATGGCACTCCTCCCTCTCTCCATACCTCCCAGTCACCACCGTTGTACCACAAAACTCTATCCTTGGTCCTGTCCTCTTTAACATTCTCACCAACACCCTCCACATATCCACAGAACATTCCTTCCTTATTTCAGTGTGCACATAACTACACACTCATTTGCACATCTGACAACATGGCACATCACAAAAAAAAAAAAAATAGGAAGCTTTAACAGCCACTGAAACATGGCTTTGAAACTCACAACTCATGCTAAAAAAATAAAGTGCTGTTTCCCCAATCCTCTCTCTTGTGAAAAAACAAAATTGAAAGTTCTCTCTCTTGAAGATAAAGTAATTGAAGTCACTTCTCATAGCAAATTATTAGGGATAACGGTGGAGGATAATCTTAAATTCAATCTGCTTATGCAAAATTGCATAAGAAAAACTTATTATAAACTTTCTCACTGATGCAACGAAAGTTACACTTTCCACTGCTTCCTCACTTTTCTTTATGGCACTCCCATCCTTACTAACCTCCAGGCATCACAAAAATTAAAACTTGAACAATGCAAAAATAAAGTTATTAAGTTTGCAGCAAATACCCCTTTCAGAACCCACCATTGTATAGCACTAAAAAACCTAAATTAGTTAGAACTACCCTATCAACTAACATATACACAGCTTCTTACCACCTATAAAATTATCCAGTAGCCATCTGCTTATTTAAAATTAAATAGCATGCTACATAACTATGTTTCCAGTTGGTCATTATGAACCACTGACCAAAAACTCCAGTCTGTCTAAAAACCTATCAGATCTACTGGCCATTTTCTATAGTCTTACCATATTGCTATGGCATGGAACTCCTCACCCATATCCATCAGGTTGGGTCTATATTACGACAGTGACCACTAAACAGGGAACTGCCATTTCTGTGAACGGCCACTACAGCAAATTTTTTCCTAGGGGGAAAAAAAAAATTGCTTGGCCAACCAGAACGAGACAGTATTCAAAACCTGTCAAAGTGGGGGGCTTCACCCCCACACCCACCCTAACTAACTATATCAACTCCGAGATCATACTACAGTGGGGAAAAGGGAAAATTCACAATGATGGCCAAGCAACTTTTTTCCCCTAGGAAAAAATTCACTGTAGTGGCCATTCATGGAAATGACAGTTCGCTGTTTATTGGTCGGCGAACAGGCGTTCACTGACTTCAGTTTTTGATAACGTATTATAGACCCCAGCAGGTCCATACCTTATCCTTCAAACTCATTCTGAAAGACTTCATAGCCAAAAACTGGCTCTGTTCCTGCTCAACACCAGGATAATCTATATCCATAAATGTGAACAAGTACCAAATCATACCTTATACCTCCTTAATCAATTTTTCTCCCCTGGCTTTCTCTCTAAATATGCCATACGCCTGCTTTTCTCTAAGTTCAGATTGCAATTTCTATTTGTATTACACCAGCTTACCTTTAAATTCTCTATAAGCTGGCAAAAATTTCTCTAAATATTAAATAATTGTCATATAACTTGTATTTGTTTTTAACCAATGTTTTCAGATTATGTCTAATTTGGTATTATTATTTAAACTGTAGATGCTTTCTGTATTATTTTTAAAGACTGTAAAATTATTGTTCCTAAAATTATTGTTCTTAAAACTTTTGTAATACTTTGGAGCTTTTCTTCCTTGTCATCTGCTGAAAATGGAATACTATCATTCAGACTTTCCTAGTAATCGAATGTCAGTAAATAAATATAAATAAATAAATAAATAAATGGGCAGATGGTGGGGGGGGCACAGATGCTTCCATATCTTTTAAATCCTTAGAAATCCACATAAAACCAAAAATAATGGGGGGGAAGGACAAAGGTCCAAAATCAGGGACACATTTTAATTATTGCTGTTATAATCTCAGAAAGCAGCTAGAATAAAAAGTTTGCATCAGCATATATTTGTGAAAGACATGAAATCACAAACTCAAATGTCTGTCTTCATTCAGTGACTTCAATCTTCAATAATCTGCCTCAAAATCACAAATTTTATGAGGAACTGACCAAAAATATGGGACAGAAATCTGGCTGTTCTGTGAAACTCTGGACAGTAGAGAGACATGCATGCTACAACTGCTCAGCTATAGTAACAGATGCTAGAGTAAACAGCAACAAGTCCAATGAATGAAGTCACTGCTGGGGAAGGTATATTCACCTTTTCCCTGAGGTAAAGTAATGCATGTTAAGTAAGGGGACAAATGAGGTGAAGAGGCAAAGTCCTTGCATGGGGGGGGTCATGGAAGAGTATGTATGGAGCTTTTCCTCCATATAAATGCTTAGCTTTGACTTCTGTTTCATATTTGTTTGTTTGTGTCTTTCGGCTTTTCCCAGTTAGTGGTCGCCACAGCGGAACTCCGGTCCGCTAATGATTGGCAGTAGAGTTTTTCATGCTGGCTTGCCGGGCCTAATGCACAGCCTTCAACGAAGGAATGCCCGTTCATGCATGTTGCCACACAGAAGACGCTCTGAGAATCGAACGGGCAACGTCTAACTGTGAGGTGACATTAATTTTTCTAAATGTGTAGAATTCAAACTTTTAATGCTCACACTGGTGATCCAAACACACCTTCTGCTAGCACACATCATCATCCCATGCAACAGACTTCCTGTTTCTTTTCTACTATGTGCAAAGTTCGGATTTTGCTCCTAAAGTACATCAAATGATTTTTTTAACCAGATAAACCTACTAGGCATAAATGCCCTTTTTCTGAGAAGCCAAGGAGCACTGTCTATGATTTGCTCATTCAGAGTTGCCATTATTCAAATAGACTATGTCTAAATCAAAATTAAGAACACAGGATGAAACGTCTTAGTAATGCAAAACTTTAATACTTAGAGATGCCATGCTAAAGGAACATATAATGGGTTCAGACATACATCAAGTAATGAACCAGGAACTGAAATTTCACTGTTTTGTTCTGACTGGGAGAAGTGCAGAGCAGGAACTGAGATTACGCTCATTCCAAAATTCTAAACCAATATTTTGGGAAGAAATAAGAGGAACCTTGTATTATTCTCTACCATGAATGGAGCATCTGCTAAAAGATCTTATTCACAGAACTTGGAAGCAGCCAGATTCCACATTCTCGGGTATGAGTATAGCTTTAAAAACTGGTGGAGTACAGTGACATCATGAGAAAGTGTCATAAAGGTAATTGTTATGTGGTATCTCCAATATAGCAAATGTCCCAGAGACCACAATGTTACTCTAATCTGCAATTAAAACAGAAGTCCAAAGCTTTGTTACGATGGGTGAAACAATGTTATCTTCTAGCATTTTGGGCCCTAAATCCCTTAATTCTCTATTTTGTGTATCCCATTTGCAGTCCACCCTTGTGAACTATGCTATGGAGTAACTACCATCATTCGCTGATAATTCTATCAAGGACTCTCTGGAAAAGATGTTTACAATGTCTTTTTAATTCATTTTTCACTTGAACCTACATGATTCTAACTATGCTAAATCTATAGCTATTGCAGGAAGCTCAGAAAAATGGCTGAACAAAATGGTACAACTTGGGATCTCTTCCTTTAAATATAAATTAAGTCATCCACTCTGGATACTGCCTTTCAGGCTAAGGATGTCATTTTGCAGACATCAAAGAACCTGGTTGAAGAAAGCAGAAAAGGACCAGGCTGAAGAGCCGAAATGGGGAAACCAGACTTTATGCTGCCAACTCCCCCACCCTCACCAAATCTATCTGCAAAGTATCGAAGACAGAAGACACTGCTGCAGCAATCATGAATATCCTATAGGATGTCTTATATGAAGCCACTAACTAAGCTAATGAATGGTGAAATGGCCATATCATATATCTGCCAGATCTTCTCACAAAAAGCTTTCCTAAGCTGCTAGGTGGCTCTGTAGAGCTCCTGGGATGGATCAATACACTGGTCTTCTAAGTGAAAGTGTAGCCTGTTTCTCTTTAGGGGAGAAATCCAGATTTTCCTGTTTATACTCATTTCTCATTTCTCATTCTGACTGATAGGGGATTGGAACGCACAACTGAAGACACATGAAATCAGTAAAATCACATAAGAGGTCATAACAGCACTTCCATGAAATAACAAAACACATCTGGTTGATACATTCAAGATAATCATCTTCCAGAAGATATGACAACTGAACAATGTCATTGGATATGATGGCTGCCTTTTGTCAGAGTTTTCTGGAATAGGAATACACAGAGAATGTTCTTTTACCCCATATAAGAAGCTGTACTGCCACATCCACAGCCTATGATGAAAAAGAAAGGAGAATCCAGCCTCGAAGAAATATGAAGACCACTAAGGAAAACTGTATCAGGGAAAATGGCAGGCTCAGTTGAAACCTTGGCAGATATGATAAGTATATTTGATGCATTCTGTTAGAAATGGTTCCTAAGGGTGCCGATCTGGGAAATTATTATAGAAAGAAAAGCATATCCCAGATGATTGGATAACAATCATTCTAGTACCAGACAACAGGAAAAAAGGAAATATGCACAGTTTAGGGGTATTAAACTCCTGTCATACTTCATGAAAATTTAAGAGATGCAGATTGATAAATGAATGTAAGGTTGTATAAAGAATGATTGGAGATGAGCAGTTTTTATTCTTGTCATGATGCAGTACAACTTAATAATATTTTCAGGAAATATATCAGGTGATGAAAAAGCTGGACATGATGGAATCCAACTGAGCCTTCCCAGACATGGCAAAAGAGCAATAACAAAGTCCATAGAAAGCTGATTTAGGGGGAACTGAAATGGTTTGAAGCCTAAGAAAGACTGAAGATTGTGGCTGAAGAGTGAGGAGACAAGGTATGAGCCTTCTGATTTTGTAAATGTGGAAACTAGCAAGATGTGAGGTGGGGGATTTGATTTTGGTTTAATAGTGGTCACATGGGGGGACCATAGGCAGAGACACAAGTTACGCAATTCTTTAGCTGTGATTTGAATGATTTTAGAGATTAGGCTTGTTTAAGAGTAAGTGAGATATCGTTCTAGATTTTTAAAAGATGATTGGAGTAGAGTGGTCACCTGCAGAGTTGTTAGACTTTGGTATTAGTAATAAGAGTTTATTTTTAGCATGCAGAGATCTCAAGCAGCTATTGTGGTGGATGATATAGGTAAGGGCAGGGCAAATTTGGGTTTATTGATGAGATGGTGGATGGAGGACGGTAATAATTTGGGAGTGAGTAAGGTGATGCAATAGTGTAAACCAATTCAATTATTTGAATGCCAGACAATGATTCATCCCATGAGGGAGAGTTTCAGCAAATTTAGCTACTGTATTACAGCCCTGTTCCTCAAACCATAGGTGAATATGGGCAAATAGTAAAAGAGTCTGGGCAGCAGGAAGGTAGAACCTGCATTCTTCCATGCAGTATCAGTGAGCTAAGATTTGATTCTGAATAGAGAGTTTAGCTTGTGATGTCTTTTTTTAAGTATGTGTTGAATGTGTTAGCGCACTTTAACATTTTCATCAACATAGATATCTTGGAATTTTGTGTTTTGGATGATAATGGAGGAATCATTTGCTCATTGTACAGTTGAAGTACTTTTATGGGCTGCGGAAAGGTGACTGATAAAGTTATTAAAGAATGAATCCTTTAGGGATACCAACTGATACGGGAAGAAGAGATGAGAACTTATTTGAAAAGGTAGCTGTGGAACCAGGCTAGACAGGAATAAATGATGTATAGGTTTAGAAGTCTTTGTAAGAGAATGTGATGAGAGAGAGTTGCAATCTCTTGATAGGCCTGTATAGAGGGAGGATACCTTTTTTTCCAGCATTTCTGTTTTATTTTAACAGTGTTTGTAAAACTACGGAGGGCAGTGGTAGTGCAATGGTGGGGTAATAATCCATGTTGGGAAGGAGATACAAGAGACTTTTGAGCAAAGTGGGAGCGCAGCTGGGTTTGTATACATTTCTCTAGTATTTTAGACAAAGGTGATAGCATAGATATAAGATTATAGCTTATACATTTAGTTGAATTTCTACCTTTATGAAGATGGAAAATGTAAGTTTTTTCCAGAGAAATGTGGCATGGGATTTACAGAGAATGGATAAGCTGCACATTTCAGGTAGTCAGCATGTAGATTGTCAAATACTAGGGTGGTAGAATTGAATTTAAGGATATATATTTTGCTGAGGCTGTCATTGGTATTAATGAGAATTAAACTGGAGTGGTTGTTGAGCTCTATTGAGATTTGAAAAGCAGAGGGAGATAGATTATTGAGGAGGGAAGATATTAAGTTGATGAAGTGTGAACTGAATATGATTAGGCTGGTATCAGAAGTGTTGAGATTAGATAAGGTGGCTGAAGGTAAGGAAGTACAACCAGGATGAATTTGATTTATGGAAACCCAAAAGGAATTCATTTTTTTAAGATTTTGATATGGGGGGGTTGTATAATTAGTTTTGTGATCTAATTTTATATGTTTGCTACTGTTTCTGATGTGTTCATAATATTGGAGTATTATCTGGATTTTATTAAAGGTCCAACATATTCAGGCTTTGTCCATTAGTTTCAGGAATTATTTAGTTAGTATTTCTAGATAACCGGGGGCCTAGTTTGATTTGACATATTTTGTTGGGGGGTAGGGTGGGGAGGGAAGTTCATTTAGCATGTTTAGAAAAGTATTGATAAATTCAGTGGCAACTTTATGATGGGAAAGTGTAACGGATTATTCCAGTTATAGTCTTTGTGTTTTGCCTGGAGATAAAAGTATCTTTGTTGAAGTTTGAGAGATTATTATCTGTATTAAGCTGGTCGTGTCTTTTGGTGTTACTTTTTTGTTATTTGGCAAAGATGGAGTGATGGTCATTTAGAGAATCTGCTAAAGTTCCAGAGAAAGAGATTTTGCTTTGAGAAGAGGTGAGGCTCCAGTCAATCACTGTCTCATTATTGCTGTTTCTGTGTGGAGGGGTATCAATTAACTGTGTGAGACCACAGACATGTATTGCACTGGCTGATCTGCTGGAGGCAGGGTCTTTCCAGTCATTGTTAACATCATCCAGTTTTGTTTCCTCTTGTGTAATATTAGATGAGGGCCAGCAGAAGAGGTATTCTGCAGTATTGATGCTGCTGGCAGGTGGAACATAGTGCGCCATCATACACAGAAATTTTATTAATATTAAGGTGGGAGATTAGGATGCCAGCATCAATAAATGAGGGGAGTGGGATGAGAGATCTAAGTAAATAGATTGTTTATGAATGATATTCTCTTATGTTTTTATCTTCTGTTAAAATATTGTAGCCTGCAGGAATGATGTTATTATCTTTTACCTCAGGCTTTAACAAGTCTCAGTTACCACAGTTAGGTCAGAGGAGAAAATCAAACATGCAATTCTGCTAATGTATTACATATTTTTTTCTATGTAGGCATAGTGGCACACTGCTTCCATGACAGTAAGCAGGTTTGTGATCCAGTAAACAGAGCTGAGTGGCATGCATGAGCATGCCAACACAGAAGTATCTGTGGCATGCAAATCACCTCATAGGTAGAAGAATTGCATGCAAATGAGGGAGGAAGAGTGATCCAGCAAGCAGATAGGCAGTCCTGCAGACTCGATGTTAGTGTTCATAGTGTACATGGAAGAATTTGATGTACAGGATGTAAAACAAACAACAGGGGCTGTAAAAGTGCAGTTAGATGGGCAGAAATATCACAACAGACACAGATATGTGCAAAACTATCTACCGTGTGTCCAAAACCATATGGAAAATAATTTAAAATATTTTTTTTAATAATCTGGGTATGTCTGCACAGCTTGCTGCAGTGAGCAAATATGCTTTTATAAAAAAAAAATAGTGTAACAACCAAAGTTATTAGTATGTAACAGTAATGTATTATAGGACCCTGTGTGGAGTATCTACAATGCTGGAATGGTTCTGCTGCAAAGGAGGAAGAGTCTGGAACTGTGTTGTTTCCGGGTTGTGTGCATGGATCCCTATGCAATTGAGGTGGGATTACTGAATAGCACAGATGGCTATCCGTATCCGCAGATCCCATCCATGTATGCACAGAACCATGTTGGTGTCCATAGAAGAGGTAGCTGAAATCAAAGGGGGGTGTGCCTGAGGACTTGTAAGCTCATTGGAGCTCAGTGGTGTCTGTTTGAGGGATGCGGGCTCTGCTGAGCAGGGGTGTGTGCACAGTGTCTGCTAAGCTTTGTTTATCTTCAGGGCATATGCTTCATCATGTTTGAGTGTGTTTGCAGGGCACACCTCAGTGCTGAATATGACCTTTCATGGGGGCATGTACACTGAGCGCTGAGCACTATTTACCTTCACAGTGTATACTTGTGTGTTGTGCCACACTGCTGAGCAAGGAAGGCTGTCCAAAAAAAAAAAAAAAAATTGGCTGAGAAAGGCAATGATATATTAAGTATTGATAACACCTGTTTCACTTAAACTAGGGCCATTAACAGTTGGTAATGATGTACTTGATGTATCATCATGGAACTCATAAACAAAGACATTGGTAACCTCCAAACTCTGGATCCCACCCAGTTCGGGTTTGTGAAAGGCAGATCACACCTCCTAAACCTGATCGACTTCTTTCAGGCAGTCACCAAAGCCGTAGATGAGGGTAAGGTGGTTCACACAGCCTATCTTGACCATGCCAAGGCTTTCGACACCATCCCCCATTCTGGAATTATAGCTAAACTAATTAAACTAGGTATAAATCCCTACGTCACAAGATGGGCTGCCAACTGGCTCACTGACAGAACCCACACTGTAAAAGTTGCAGACTCTAAATCTGACCTTAAAGCAGTGACAAGTGGAGTACCACAGGGTTCCGTCCAGGGACCTCTCCTGTTTGGTATCTACTTCTCTGAAGTACAGGCTAACACAGAAGGCCTCTGGCTAATGAAGTTCACAGATGACTGCAAACTAGGAGCCATAGTCAAGTCCCCAAATGATGTGGACATCCTACAGAAGGGCCTTACTGAGACAGATGCCTGGTGTCAGACCCATGGCCTCAAGCTCAATGCCAAAAATGCAGCGTCATCCCCTTTGGTAAAAACTCTGTACCCATGAAATACCACATAGGCAGCAATCTACTTAACACCAAATGTGTGATATAAGACCTTGGGACCCAGGTGGACAGTAGTCTCTCCTTTGATAGTCACATCGCCACAGTAGTCAGGAAGTCCTCCTACGTGGCACACCTCATCATAAAAGGGTTCTCATCCAGGAAAAAAGAGGTCATTGTTCCCCTCTATTCGACACTCATTAGGCCCATTATAGAGTACAACACCCCTTTTGGAATGTACCTCACAAGACATCTGTAGTAGCTGGAAATGCCACAGAAGTACCTCACAAAGAGGATTACTGGCCTCAAACAAATGCCCTACACTGACCGTCTCAAAAAACTCCAGCTTTACTCCGTAGCATATCGCCTACTCCAATGTGATCACTGCCTAACATATAAAGCTATGTCAAGGTATTGAACATGCTATACCTAAAGTAATCCCAATCCCTCTGGGCTACACAGTCTGGGGACCTAAACCTTGTCACCACAATAAACAGGACATGCTGGAGGGATAGATTCCTGTCCCAGAGACTTCCCATACTCTGTAACAGGCTACCCATCAATGTCAAGCAAAGTTCTTCATTAGCACTCTTCAAGAAAAATCTTGATGAGTGGATGGGAAATAGGAAATACACCCCAGGGATCACTTCTGTGTCTCTGCTTGACAGTGGCACAGGAAAATAACTTTCTTGGGTGGCGTAAGCCAGGGAATTTTGTTGGCTAGGCTTCAGTAGGCCCTTGGGCCGATAGCCTAGTACTTACCTATGAACCTATGAACCTATGGAATGCATCATAGGTAGCACATCACAAAGGTTGCACCTTCAGCAGAGCACTATAAAAGTTGCAGAAACCCTACAGTCTGATTTCACCCCCATACTGTGCACCAATGGAGTACAGACTTGGGAGTTTTAACTGAAGGAATGCTAGGGTCTGCTGCAGCTCTGCTACATCTGTATGTGCTAGATGCTGAGGTCAGTGCTGCTGCTGCTGCTGCTGACAATAGGCCTAGGCAGAGAAGGAGAAGAGTGTTCAGGCAATGGACAACCTTCCAGGAGCTACATGAGCTGGAGATTGTAGAAAGCTACAGGGTGGATGGGGACATACTACAAAAACTCATTGAGCTTTGCTGACCTCAATTCAGACCCAGAGCCAACAGAGGGGAACCCATCCCAGTGGAAACAAAGGTATGTGTAGCTCTTAGGATACTAGCTACAGGTACTGTCCAAAGACCAACTGGGGACATGATAGGGGTCTCACAGTCATCATCATCCAGGGTACACCACCAGTTCATGGATGCCATGCTACTATATGCCAGTGAGTACATTTATTTCCCCCCTCACCCCTTAGGTGAGGGCCAGAAGTATGCAACACTTCTACCATGTAGCACACTACCCTGAGGCACTGAGTGCCATAGATTGCACTTATGTACACATCAAGGCACTAGTCATTGAGGAGGGTAGAATCTATGTCGATTGCAAGGGGTATCACTCCATCAACTACCAGGTCATGTGCAATGCCTAGGGCATTGTCATGAATGTGTGGGCTGGTAACTCTGGCAGTTATCATGACTCCCATATCTGGCATGCATCACAGCTGTACCAGATGTTTGCTAGGGGGGACATCCTACACAGCCATTTGCTGGGGGATGCTGGCTACACACTGGAACTGTGGAAGATGACACCCATCAGAAATGCACACACACTGTGACTGAGAGTGGTTGTTATGTTGCATACCCTCCACCAGTGGTTTCACAATCCCTGTCAACAGCAGCTGGCCTTCATCATGCAGCATTCAGCATGTCTGTGACCCAGTGTCGGACCTGCTCATAGGTCCTGTCCTGTTTAACAATCTTAATGACATCCCGCACAAGATCTGACCACAATGCTGTCTGCTGCTCCAGATTTTGCCTCCCCCTGGGCAACAAGATCTGATGGTGCTGTCTCAGTCTATCCAGTATTATGTCATTCTCTGCATCTGAGAAGGGGGTATATCTTCTGTGGTACATGATTCCTGAAAGACAACAAAAGGGAAACAGATTACTGGACCAGATACATGGATGCCCACTATGTACAGCTCCAGCACACCCATAATAACGTGCACTATCCTTTGCTCCCTCACACATCATACCCCACAGTCTGGAAACACTCTATGTGTGTGTGTATACCACAAAGATAGTAGCAATACTGGGGTATGTCCCTGTGTGCCAGCTCTATGTGCCATGACAGATTCTGCTGTATGTTCCAACTCCCAGCACTGCAGTCTACTGTGGTGTGTCCCCTACGGGCAAACTTCCACTGATATGTCATATGGCCACTGCCAGACAATTAACAATGTGCTATTACAACAACTATATGGGGACAGTCCAGCAACATCAGTGTGGCACAATGACAGAGAACAATGCAATCCTGATGTAGTATATGTTCCCTGTAGGCGTCATACCTCTCAACTATACAGATGTTTGCAGACTGTCAGGATGTTTGCCTCATAGTTTTGGTCAGTTTCACACAAACGTCTGGATCTCTGACAAATATTTAAACACTGTCACTTGGTGTGGGCCTTTATCCCCCCATAAATTATGGCTTTGTCATGCTTTCATGCTGTAAGGGGTTGACAGGTATGATAGGCATAACTGCCAACCAAACAGAGGCATATGTCCACAGAAATGGCAACTTAGCCAGAGTACATCAGGGACATTCAGGTACACTTTTAAAATGTTAGAACTATGTCTGTGAGACAATGAGTAAATGAGGGAGGTGAATTACAGCACATCATTTGACATTACAGGAGTGCACACCCTTACTCATTGTCACAATGTATTATGTGTAATCCACTAGCTTTCCT
The DNA here is from genome assembly GCF_019279795.1 of Protopterus annectens. Classification (NCBI taxonomy): domain Eukaryota; kingdom Metazoa; phylum Chordata; order Ceratodontiformes; family Protopteridae; genus Protopterus; species Protopterus annectens. Next base: position 283,748,308 of record NC_056737.1, read on the forward strand.
ACAACAGCCAACCTTAGTAGGAGGGATTGACAGGGACAGAGCTGAGATGTGATTGAAAATCAGGGACAGTTGAGTGGCATGCCTGTAGGTGTAGGACAGCAGAGTATGACTGACATGTCATTACCATAGATCTAAGACAGGCTTACTGTTGTAATCTCTATTCCCCATACCTCCATCCTCCCATCTGCATCCTATTATATGGAGAAATCTATTACATACCTGGTGAAGTACAATACTCCTTTTTTGAACTATGCTTCTGGTATACTTTTGGAAATATGCTCTTTGTGTGAGTTAAGTCTCATACAGACCTATTCCCCATAAGCAGCTACTTGCCCTTTTAAGGTATTGCTCATTAGCAGATAATTGCCTCTGCACCAATCTGTCTCTTAGAATTGGTAATTTCAGCCAACACAGCTGTATTGCACTATCATTGACCAATGACAGGCCACCACAGTGCATGATATAAGGCCTAAATGTAGACCTGAGCCCCTTTCCTAGTTGCTAAGATGGACATTACTGAGGTGTGGAGAGTACATCATCACAGAATATAGATGCCATAACTGTCAACTGTAGAGATTTATGGGGTATGTCCACAGTTTTGCCACATATGTGTGTTCAGTGTCCCATGACATTGTGGTCTTCTGGCAGTTCACTGGCAAACATTGTGGAATGAGGTCAGTAAGGAAAGAGTCACACTTGAGTGTCAGACTTCATACTCATCAGAATATGCATGCTAATGCAATAGCTGTTATTCTATTAACCTACTATCTTTATAGGGGCAAATGGTACCCTGTACAGTCCGATTGAGGCATGTGATTAAGGTACTTCTGTTATGCAACAGTGCCAATAACGGAGTAATAGGCAACATATAGTTAGGCTATACGTATATGTGCAGTACGTACCTACCTGCAGGCCTCTGACTTGCAAAATTGGGGAGTAGTTCATTAACTAGCAGTAACCTGTGTGGATTAGGATTGCATGACTCAGTCATTACTTGTTGTCTTCACAATAATGTAACTGAACTACAACACATAACTGGATTTGAACCCAGTACTGTGTGTGGCAAAATATACTGCATGTAAAACATTTAACAGACTGCACTATTGAGCCACTGCAAAAGCATGTTTATTTGCAAGATATATGTTCACATATACAGGCTGTGACAAACATTTCTACATCCATCAGTATGTGCATGGTTTTATTTGGCTGTATTTCTGTATCAGGGTCCCAGTTGTACATGTACGTTGCTATTGTTGCCTTAACAGGTGTCTTTCCACAAGTTGCTGATAAAAGGGCACAGATACCTGCTATCACTGGCCTCATAAACATCGATTATTATGCCTTTGGATGTCTTCTGGTGTATTATTGCAACAAAGTCTGAGGTACACTCCCATTTTTCCCATTAGTTTGTATTTCAGTTACATACCTAATGACTGTAAGTGGCAATCAGCATGTTTTGCTGGAAACACCGGTTTTAAGTCAGATCTGTGTAGCATGGTGGGTTAATGCTGTAGGTGAGAGGAGCCCGGGTTCAAAATTTGGCAGTGGTGTTTATTTTGTACATGTGTCTAACAATGTGATAAACACATTTAATCATTAAATCTTATTTAAGCTTAGCTAAGCAAAGCGGCATAGCGCTCCACACCACTCTGCTTCACTTAGCTCTGTGCAAATCCATGCTAAAAGAATATAAAGAAAAGAAAAAGGGAGTGATAGGGCAGTAGTGAAATGGGGGCAAGCAGGGGAAAAACATAGTGAAAAGCAGTTATGGATATGCAGGAAGGGTGTAGGAAAGAACCATAGTTATCCATATCTTGTACAGCAACAGCTGTGCATTTTGACAGATTTTGTAAATGTATTTGGACTCTCAAACCTCAGAGAGAGGGGTGAGGGCACTATAACTGATGAGTGGGGGTCCAGTGGACATATGCATGACATGGAGAGCTATATATGGGACACATTTTTTTTTGGGACAGGTGCCCATTTTTTTAAGGTGAGAGTGGAATGTAGGGGAAGGGACATAGGTATGTGCAGGGAGGTAAGTTGGGTAGGAGAAGATGCGTTTGCAGACAGACAAGACAGCAGACAAGGGAGGTGTGTGACACATGAGGGGGATAAACACTTTGGATGGGGAGGGCATTGTGGAATCCAAGTCACATCACACCTGCTTCCAGATAGCAGCAGCATGACTCATGTCCCCACCCATGGGACAGTCGACACTGCTCTTTCACTGCCCTGGGAGTGGCTGTGCTGGAGACTGGGTGCCAGGGTGAGCCTGCTTCACCAGGTCATCCAGCATGCTCTCAATCTGGTGCAGGTGGCATTCATAGCTCAGGTGAACAATCCTGTGCACCATGACCAGCAGTTGATTCTCAGTGACTGCAGCCCCTCTGCCACTGCTCTGAGGGGGAGGCCAGGCTCCATCCCCTGAGGTGATTTCACCTGATGCCACAGGTGGTACAGGGGTAGCAGAGGGGGAACCACTGGCCTGGGTCCCAGATGTGCTAGGATTGATGCTACAGCCAATTGAGGCAAGGTAGGTGGATCACCAGGAACTGGCCTAACCTGATGTGCTGTGGTAATGGAGGTATAGTAATAAGTATAGGTTAGTTATTAACAAAACATTGTTAGTAATAACAGCATGTTAGAACATTGGAAATAACCCAATTACATATCAGTGCTTATGTGAAACACAACAATAAACAACAGAACAGTCAGTATAACAGCATGCCAGTAACAGTTACAGCATAAGGACAACAAAATAGGTAATTTAATAAAATACGTTAATATGCATCCATTATAAAACATAACAATAATAAAAGACATGCCCCAAAAACAGATCATGTAACAACATATATTAATAGTAAACCATAACCAATGAATAATAATAATAATAATAAATAAATGAAGATAATGTGTGGGGAGAAAGAGAAAATCAGTCAATTAGTAACATTGCACCTTACTTCTTTGACAACAGTACTACTATCTACTCTACGGGTCTGTATTTTCTTTATATGTACAGTGAATATAAATCTCCTGTAGCTGATGTAGCATGTACATACCTCTCAAGCTATATGCATGGGACACTATGGGCCAAATGCATCAACTCCGGGTACACACCTACACAGTACACTTACACATCAGGTGGACCTATATAACTACCAAGGTGTTCTGCGGGCTGAAATGGTGATACTTTGTGATCTAGGTACTCATTACCATGATATTCCTGTAACAGGTGGATTATGCACTATTAATTCCATAATGTGAAGTTGTGACATTTGAGAGACATGTATGTGTACAGTACAGACACTAAACAGTAGTCATACCTTGGTTGGCAGGCATGGGAATAGAAACCAATAGCAGTGACTGCAGGGGACATCTGAATGGAGTGTATTAATCAACTGCATCAACTTTTAACAGGCACTCCAGGCATACAGCCATACCAGGATTACACATATTATTTCTGACTGCACATTGCTGATTTTTCACATTCTTGCTAATGATTTTAACAGTGTGGGAAATCTAAACACACAATATCTACACATAATATGGGCTACCTCACCCATTTACCTGTAGTTCCTGTGGGCAGAAAATTTTTGAGCATTACATGACTGCTACTGTAATATTTAGTGCTGGATAGCACTGCATTCAAACCCTGGTCTGCGTGTGGCAAATATACTATATACAGAGCATTTACCAAATTGAGCTACTGAGTCACTGCTGATTACTGACTGGCTGATATTTGCCTAGAGCTTACCTGGAACCAAAATATGACCTGGCAGTACTAATACAGTGTTATACTAGACTGCAGTTACAGTAGAGCACATATAGATGAAATGCAAGCATAAGGCATATAGTAGGTATGCAACATGTCAGTATAAGCAATGCTGCTGTACACAATTTATTGTTAGTGGGTTGAAATATCTGTGAAGTAAACAAACAATATCAGTTCATGAAGTCGGCTATCTCACCCATATACCATGATTACCTGATGTTTGTGGATGATAGAGCATTTTGTGAACAATATTGGCCTAGAGACAGCCTTGAACGGTACTATATGAGTGAAACAATACAATTGGCAACCATTAGATTTGCATTCGACAGCTATTGCAGTATTATACTTGACTGCAGCACATTACCTTACAGCCTGAATGCACACAGCTCTACTGCAATGGTTACAACAACACAATCCTGATATATACCATTTTTCTTGGTGTTACTGGTATTGTTTCGTGTTTTTATTGCACAACAGCTGGCATTATTCATTTCTTGCAATACAGCTCTAATTCTGCATTTATTGCACTACAGACTTTAATGTATATACTTAATGCAATTACTGGCATAGTTTCATGTATTTATTGCATTACAGTTGGCATTATTCACTTCTTGCAATATAGCTCTAACTCCACATTTATTATAGTACAGACTTTATTGTATATACTTTCATGCAGTTAATGCTTTACCCTTTCTTGCCTATTTCACTAAAGTTAGCATAATACATCCATACTCACCACACTCATGGCACAACCTGGCCAGGCGCCAGGAATGTGACTCGACATTGTGAGCTCTCTCTTCTGTAGCTGTTGGGAGAGATGCACACCAATGTGCATACCGGTTTTGCAGACATTCAGATTAAATATTGGTGAAACAGAGGTAAAATTACTTACATACTAGTGGGGCATTCCCTACCCAAGCTTCTTGGACCCAGGTGTCCAAGAGTTCCCCCTTTCACTGTTTCAGGTCATCATCATGGTGATAACACTGCTCACCTGTGTGGGGGATACCAGTAATACTGGTGAGTTCTCTGGCCAGCTGATCCCAGGCCTCTGCCTTGTACTCCAAGCCCTGGAAACCTCCCTGTTGCAGCCAGCCATCATGTTTTTTAACTAGAACTTCAACCATGACCCTGGACTCCAGAGTGCCCCAACACTGTGCCTAAAAGTGCCTTTACCAACACCAGCCATAGCACCTGTCAGAGGAAGAACTCCAATTGATTCTGCTATATTTCCACCATTTGGGCTTAATATAGGCTGTTTTCCTGGCTTTATATATCACTGGGCAACATTCAAAAAAGTGCTGAGTCACTTAGCAACATGCAAACCAGTGCAGCTCAGCTAAGACATGAGGAAACTTGTAGAACTGGAATCTTAGCGGGGCTTAGCAGCATGTAAACCAGCCAAGCAGAGCTGAGCAGTGCATAAACATTGGCAGCTGCATATCATGTTTATGAGGTGTTTAGCAGATCTCAGCAGAGCTTAGCAGAGAGCAGTAGAGACATATTTTAAATTAGTATGCAAATTTTGTATATTAAAATTAAATACTAATTTCCCTTCCATGTATCCAAACACTGGACCTGCTGCACATGAAGCCGTCACTCTACCCATTTAGCTACATGGATATTAAAAAATCCATTATACTTTCACATTGACCCCTGAACTACTTATAAGCAGTGCTGAGCTCATGTGCTCAAACATCACAATTAAATAAATAATTAATGATATCCGGTTTCTATTTTTAGATGTCTGGCAGGTCTTATCTGTGGGCACTGTTTAGCATTGCTGTGCTCCATGCCATGCCACAAAAACATGCTTTTTAAAAAATAGATAAAAATAGAACACTAGCAAAGTGCAGGGAGTCTTCTGTGGATATGGTTATCACTACACTACTCCCTGCACTGATTCAATAACTGTGTTCCTCGGCTCTCCTCAGCAATGGGCAATCATTAATATGCGTGATGGCTCTACACTGTGCCTACACAGATTTTATTAAATCCTGGGGATACCCATGCTGTTTATATGAATGATATAGAGAAATGGCACCGGTAAACTGGTAGGATCGAGTGTGTGTGTGTGTGTGTGTGTGTGTGTGTGTGTGTGTGTGTGTGTGTGTGTGTGTGTGTGTGTGTGTGTGTGTGTGTTTGTGTGGAGTGTGTGAGGGCAGTTGGGTCAATATGAATATTACCACTTAATTAATGGTTATGAGGATAAAGTGACAGAGAGAGAGAGAGAGAGAGAGATCCATTTTGATTTGTGAGGCAACCTAAGGATGGAGAAGTTGCAATGCTGTACATTTTGTTTAAGAAAATGTATGGCAACAGTCAGGTATAAGATGGGGGTAGCTGTGAAAGGATAGTGGTTACAGTTTGTGGGGGAGGTTGTGAGTTATTTAAATGTTGGTATATGCTGGAGAAGATAATAGTTGTGTTAGGAGAAGGAGTATTGAGAGATAAAGAATAGTTGTAGGCATAGCCTAGTGAGAGAGGAATAAATGATAAGAGGGAGTAATACAGTAGTGGAATTAGTTGTAAGGTGTTGATGTTTGATAGTTATGAAAAGTATATGGCTGGAGTTGGGTTATCTAGATATTAAGGTGAACCAATTAAAGTGAGGGGATGTGCAAATGTTGAAGAGGGTGAAAAGTGGTGATAGGATTGCTAGGAGAAGAGGGTGGAAAAAAAGAAACAGTAGTTATGAGAGTATACAGTATTTGGAAGGAGAAAAGAGATGGGGAGTAAGGTGTAGTAAGATGGTAAAAAAAGATTATTGTGAAGATGTTAGTGTAGATGACAGGAGGAGGGGGAATAGGATGCAGACTTGGACTGTGATTCTTTATTATATGATTTGAGTGGATTTGGGTGTAATCTTTAAGGAGTATATGTGAAGCTGGAGACAGTAGAATGATGGATGAAGACAGTGGTTAAGGGACAGAGCCAATAATTGGTATAGAAGGATAACATTGGAGGGGGATTATGAGGTTAGCTTAAAGATAAATATGTATCAAAGTAAACATATAAATACTCACATCTATTGTTTCAAAACACGTGGAATGGAAATATATCCATTCAAACCCAGTTCTATACCTGTGTTAAGCCTTAACTGTCAGGTTAATTCCTTTAGATTTAAAAAAATATATATGTGTTCCCCCCTTTCACATTTATTAACTATCTATTAAAAAAATCCTTAAATGCCTTACACTTGATAGGGTGCCTGTATAAGACATTGTTGGATTTCCCTGACTTTGTGTCATACAGATGTTCATAAATCCTATCTTAAAGTCTTCTTTTAGTTTTTTCCTACATAATAAGCTGGGCAGGGCACACAAGAGGCTAAATGCACCACACTTTGTAGTCTCACAGTAGCAAGACCCATGACATCCAATACTTCTCTCAAATCAATCAACACTTACATAAGGACCATCATTCACATATCTACAATATTTACATTTTCTGTGTTTTGCCATTTTTCTCTTTGCATATTTCATTTCATCTTTAACCTTAATCATTTCTAAATAATCACTGGTGTTTTTTTTCCCTTTATTATAAACAATCTGAGGAAAATCCTCAATTTACCTATAAGCTCCTGGGTGAAAATGAAATTCCAAGTTTTTTTGACAATTCTACTGACCAAAGGTGCTCCTCTATTGTAAGGCATAACCATAGCCAGATTTTTACTTTTACTTTGCATACCCAGTACTCTACTTTTGTGACACTGTACTGGTCTAACAATGATATTTTGGGATTGTATGAATTTTGGATATTGTCCTTAGGAACATGTTTGTGAATTTTAAGGATGAATGCTTTCACCAGGTTTTGGGTGTAGCAATGGCCACTATGTGTACACACCTGTACTCCAATTTAATTTTAGCAGTCTGACAGGAAAAAGTATGTGTTCACCCCTAAGTTTTTTGATTTCTTTTCTATGCATATTACATGAAATATGTATAAAATGTGCAAGAGGCGAGGACACAGAATTTTTTTTGTAATACAAGGAATTAACCTAGCAGTTAAGGCTTGATGCAGGTGTAGAGCTGGGTCTGAATTGATAGATTTCCATGTCAGATGTTTTGAAACAAAAGACAGCATGCTTATGATATGAGTATATATATATATATATATATATATATATATATATATATATATATATATATATATATATATGTATATATATATATGTATCTTTTTAATATATTTTATATATATATATATATATATATATATATATATATATATATATATACATATGTATGTATATACATTCATTCCTTTGCTCCTGTGGTTACTTATGTAAGTAGTTACAATGTATATATGTATGTATTTATCAAGCACAAGTTGATAAGGTTGCATACAAGCAGGCAGTACAATGATCATGATTTAATGACAGAATAGTTTTTTATGCATTTTACATGCATTTTTGATGGTGGTTGAATAAATACTATTATTTTAATTGTTAACCCTATCAGTCATTTCATAGCTTTTTTGCATTTTTAATTAATGGCTGATTTTGCTTGAAGTTTTAAATATATTGACAGTAAGGAAGATGTTACTGTTTTAACTCTGAAGAAGTCTTTGAACTGTTGGGATAAAAATGCTAAGCTATTAACAGTTTTTATCATTGCTACTGGTGGTCTGGTGGTAGAATTTAAAAACTGAAATTGACATATGTGAAGAGGCTAGGCTAGGATACTTACCATCTTTTGGTATAAATTGCCACTACCTCATTCCAAAATGGTGGAATTTCTCTAGTCTCCAAAATAGTGTTAGACAATTTAGCCAAATTAATAAGTGTTATAATTAAGTACTCCAGAACTCTAGTGGGATACCAACTATACCTTGAGATTTGTGCCATCAGTGTATTTGTAATATCTCCACTAATTTTCTTGTTTTACTGAGCTTATCTTTGCTACCATTTCTTCTTTGTTAATTTTTACCAACCTTAAATGTTGAACATGCATAACCTTTGTTATTATTCATGAACAGTATTTATCATTACCGCTGGCTGTTTGATAATAGTAGGTCCATCTTCACATTTTTAAACCTGCAAAATTCTTTTAGATCTCTGTTGTTTCAGTGTGATTCATAATACTACCTGATAGTAAAGTAAATAATATAAATATTGGTACTTCAGCAATTCCCACATAAACGCATGCTTCTCATCTGGATGCATCACCAGCTTGAGGTGTGGTAGTTTAGTGGGAAAGTTCATTGATCGATATAGAGAATACTCTCAACTCTCCTATTTTATGCTTTCTGTTTCCTCCTGCAGCATCAAATCACCATTATAACATTTGTTTTGCAACTCTATCAACTAATCTTTGTTTTTCTTTTTTTTTTTGGCCTCTCTAATTATCTTCTTGTTCTTTTTTCTTGTCTTATTTTTATGATCATTTACCACAAATTTAACTTTTCTTTTAAAAAAGATCCAGTTCATCCATTAGAATTTATTGAAATTAGTCAATTTTAGCAATACTTCTTTTAATTAACTTTTTTCACCAATCAACATTTTCCTGTTTTCTACGGCAGTTTGTTGGGGAAAAAAAACAATGTCCTCCGACAGACATGAAAGCACATATCACAAATATATGCAGTAAATATTCTAATGGTAAATTGTTACAAAAACATAAATACAGGACACATCTTCACAAGATATTAGATGTAAGATCAGTGCGTTAATGATCAAGACTCATATTGTCAACTAAAATAGTACTCAACACAGGTGTATCCCAAGGAACCATTCTGGGACCATAAATATTCCCTTTATTTGTCAATGTCCTTCCCATTGAATTATCACACCTCAAGCTGGTGATGTATGCAGATGTTATACTTATCCTACAACCACAAAAATCTGGAAAGTAAATGTTAAAAGGTCTTTAGCCAGTTATGCAAATGGTCTCATTCAAATATGTTGCTTATTAACTATAGAAAGACAAATGATATGGTGCTCTCTACACCCAAGAAATTGTCTAATATTCATCCCATTATTGTAACTAATCTCACTGGTAACAGCATACCCAACACCACTGAACAGAAGTATCTATACCTAAGTTGAGACAAAGCCCTCTCCTTTATAAAACATTTAGATATTACTCTCAATAAAGTCCTTGCTCCACTCAAAGTTTATAAAGGGATCAGTCTTCTTCTGTCTCCTAGTCTCCCCATATCAATCACAAATAACTTACCTTTACCTAAACTGGAATATGGTCTTCCTTTTCTAGTCTTACAGCTAAACTATAATTGCCAAGGAATATAAATGGTTGAGAATAAAATTTGTATATTCAGACTGTTAGCTCCCTATTTAGTCCATAAATGAAAATTCCTTGGAAGTGCTAACTGGATCACAATGAATAACATGGCTGTCTTTCTCCTTAGCTCATTGATCTTCTAAATTCTAAAACAAACATAATGCCCTATAATAAAAAATAAATGTTCCCTTCAGGAGCTAGTCTATGAGTTGAGAAACTCACAAGACAATAATGTATTGCCTATATGGCCATTTTTCAAAACCACAATGAGGGAAAAGAGTTTTTCAAGACTTGGACATGGAACCTGGAACCACTTGCCTGTATGTGTAAAAACACGATTCCAATAAAACTTTTAAAAAGTCCTAAAATACCACCTACTTTGGGATATATTTGCAAATGTTTTAGAAACAATGGGTAACAATAACTAAGTTAACAAAATCTATTTTTGACAGACTATGATTCATTTGTATATATATTATGAACCATGGTTTGTGTTACTGCCTGTACAGTTGCAAACGAATTTACCAATGTAATTTTAGAAATAATTGTACATTGCAAGGACTGCATTTTCCTATGTAACTGTGTACTTTGTCATCATACAATGTGTCATTTGTATAGTATTGTATTTTTGCTTTGTACCTCATGAGGTATGATTGAAAACGTTCAATGGCCAGTTCATCCACCAGGTTGTCAAACTCAAATAAATAAAATATTGTCAACCATTAATGTGTGGTTACATGGTTTGGACACTAAAGAGTTAAATTACACTGTCTTGTGGATTTTTCTTTTCCTTGAGGTCATGCTGTCTCAAAGTTATTATACATAAATAGTAAGGGACATGTGGGTACAAGATCACCTTGACCACATGCAAAAAAAAAATGGATTTTATTTGTTTCACACTTGAGTGCTTCTCACATTTTGTGATCACTGTTTTGTCGATTTGACAAAATTTTTGAACACTAATTAGGAAGCCCTTTTCACAGCTTTTACTATATAATACTTGTCTTAAGTTATATACACCTTATCAATTTCAGATCGTGATTTTTATTTAGTAGAATAAAACGTAAGCCGTGTACTCTCATATTTAATACCAATAGTTAGATCCATTACTTTGACCAGTATATGCATTTATCCCCAATGGTGCTATTCAATATGGCATTGCTTTCTACTTCTTTAATCTGAAAAACTTGTTATTGCATTATAGGCTCTTAAATATAAAACTCAACCTTCTTGAAAAGTCATAATTACCCTCATCATCTCTGAAAAATCTTTCTGTGATGAACCAGATATAAAGAATATAAATAATAACACTTATTTGATTGAAATTATGCATTTGGTGTTTATGTATTCATTTGATAATATATAGTAAAAAAGGAAAACAAAGAGAGAGAGAGAAACATTTTTTTCTATTCTTTTATTCATTCTTTTGCTTTGTGCTCCAATATAGCCCTACAGTTTTATTTAACAGCTCTGATTATTCAAGACTGCATCCTTCAGTGCTAAAGGCACTCTTTAGAAACCAATACAATACTATTGTCCTCTCCTCCTTATCCATGATAGGACAAACCTATTCCACATGACCAATTTATTTGATTGGGCAGATTGCAATGTTTGTAACTGGGAGTGTGTCAGTATGGTTTGTGATGTAAAATGCCTGCAACTAGGATTGTGTCAGTGTGGTTTGTTTTCATTTGTATAAATGTATGATTGCTTATGTTGTAAGTGTTTTAATAAAGATGTTTCTTGTTTAGAAAAGGGATGGAATTCAATAATTTATGTAATGTTGCTTAGGTTATTTTATATATAGCCATATATGTGAAGCATAATGTTTGTTAATTTTAACTTGTTAATGCAGTTTGATTACTTTTATATAAATGTAAAAGTGCCTTTGTCACAAGTGATAATTCAATAAAGGTGTTTTGAAAAAATAAATGGTATCATGTCCTTTTTATCAAGTATCATGCTGTTGTTTATTCAAATGTGTATCTTGCTGATCTACATCCAAAGGTTCAGACTTTCTTAAAAAAACACATTGATCCAACCATCCACAACACCATTTCCTATTTTTTAACATGAGGTCAGAGTGTCACTTCAACAGTGACAGTCGTCTAGAGCCAAGGTTCACAGAACCAGGTGTATACCTCTCAACTGTCCAGATTTTCATAGAATGCCCAGATTTTGCCTCATATTTTTGGTCTATTCCTCATAAAACTTATGGTTTTCTGGCAAATGACTAGGAAGATCTGAGGACTGAAGTCATTAAATGACATACCTTTGAGTTTAAGACTTCAAATCCTTCAGAAAACGTATGTCAACACAAAACCTGTTAATCTAGCAACTTGCTAAGTTTATAAGAGGAATATTTAAAATCTGTCCCTATTTTTGGGCCTTTGTCCCCCCATTTTCTCAAGCTTATTTCAGATTTTTTTACACTAAGAGGTCAAGAGGTATGACTGGGTGGCAAGCCCTGCCGTGGTTGGTCTTCAATGACACACACTTTCATGTACACTCACATTTATGACAAATTTAGAGTAACCAATCAATACTGTATGTCTTTGGGATGTGGGAGGAAATCAGAACAGCCAAAATAAGTCCATCTAACAGAAGGAGGGCATGCAGACTCTACACAAATATCACCACAGCTGAGAACTGAACTACAGAACCTCTTGCTGTAAAGTGACAATGCTAGCTGGTGATCTATATCTATATCTGCATATATATTGTTCTATTTTAACTGTAGAATTTTTTTCTTCCTTCCTAACTAATTTATTGCTCTAGTCTTCATTCAGGACATAAGAACACTGCCCATCTTATGCATCCATACCTGCCTATCCACTGAGGACAGTGACCAGTTGTTCTGAACCACAGCAAGAACTGTACATAATTTTCCTTGTGGGAATATTTCTCCGGTAACAGTGAATGTATGTGCCACTTTTATAACACAGATGAACTATTTTTATATGTAATTTCACTAGCAGAACATAGTAGTATGAACATTAGATACTTTTCTGTTAAGGATGGCATAGCATGATCTCATTAGTTGTTGGCTGTTTCCTATCTCCTATCCTTACCTCTATTATATCCTGACCTTTGTGCCTTTAAAACCAAATGCTGCTCACTGTTGAAACCTCAACCTTTCAAGGCTTCCCCCTTTTCTCCCTTATATTCTCTATAATAGATATTTCTAGTTCTGGGTATGCCATCAAATTCCTTTCTTATCTAATTACTTCCTGCATTACTGAAACTGTTCTACATAGTAGCCTCTTTTGTCTACAACCTGCACTAAAATTGAATACTGAGTGTGACGCCCCTGTACTGGCCCAGTAATCCAGGAGCCTCAATACTCACCACTGGCAACAGTGAGGGATGTACACACTGGGAGGATGACAAGTACTCACACAGTAAAGTGCAGTTTACATTAAGAGCACACAGAGACCACAGTCAGTCTGGGGTTAGTTTCTCCCTCTTTCTCCAGATCCCCAATAAGACTCTCCACTGGCACAGCTATAGAGTTGAGATCTCAGCTGAGTGGCCAAACAAAAATGTCCAGCACCCTCTGTGTCCAACCTGTCCCTGCCCAAGTAGCTCTCACAGACACACACACATACACACACACACACACACACACACACACACACACACACACACACACACACACACACACACACACACACACACAAACACACACACAAGCACACACCTGGGGAAAGCTGGCACAGGTTTGTTAGCTATGTTCCATTCTACTCACACTATAAGGGAGTTCCAGCGGCTACCAGCCACTCTTATCAGCTACTATAAGGCCCTTAACAAAGGATGTCCAATCCTACTGTGTAATGTTACTATTAATCCAAATGGTAATCTGACCAAGTGTAAGGCTATTTAGGAGTGGCCCATACAGTGTCACCAAATACATATGCAAGTACTCTAAAAACTTAAATATCTCTACACAGACCAGACACAATTAAAAGGTTTAAATGTATTTAATAACAAATAATAAAGGAACAAGACAACACTCAGTAAATCAACACAGTAACTTCAAATTTCAAAATCACAGGAAATATGTAAAACAAAATTGCAGGACAGTCTCAAATAAATAAAGAAAACATCTAAGCTATACTTTACTATATTCCTATCTGAATCTAAAAGAGTTACTATTCCCAAAAACTTATTTACAGAAGAACAAGCAGGCAGAAGTGCAGAAGGTGGTGATGAATGGATGTTCATGTTAGGTCAAAGACAGAATACAAAATTCACAGTCTCTCTCTCTGAGTTCTTAAATTAATATCAAATATTACTGCTGGGTTAGCTTGAGTGACTTCACTTTTTGTCACATGTTTTCAGTTCCCAAGCTAAACTCCCTTTATCAGAAGCTAACAGAATTTTAGCATATCCCTGTGAAAAATACATATCTTTCAGATGTTTGCAGATCCTGGAAATCATAAAACAATAAAACACTTTTACATGTTAAACTTAGTAATTACTTCTCTTTCTAGACAATACAAAAAAACTTTTAGCCTTCTAGCTCTAGACACTGTGCCTGCTGTTGACTGAAACTGAAAGATAACTTTTATAGCACAATTGTAAAACAATTTAATTTTAACTTATTTTTTTGAAGTTTTGCAAGTTAACCCTCTATGTTGTAGTTTCTATTGGTAAAACATATACATTTACACAATTACAATAGTTTATATACATTTATATTCTAAGTCAGCAGGGCATGCTGTAGTTTCATTTTAGCTCAGTACTTTACACCTTTACATACACTTCTGTATGAATCATACCAATATTCACAAATGATATAGAATTATTTACAAAATTCCAGATAGCTGGGTTGGCAGCATTTCCTTTTGTGACACCGAGTACTCTATTTAGCATGGCCCTCTGCATCTTGACATCCTCCACTACAGTCATTCATATGCCCAAACAAATATTTTCTGCAAAATACCTTTATTTTCTGCAAAATACCTTACTGATAGTTTTCTCTGGCTCAAAGCTGCACTCGGGCTCACTCCACTCCCATATCCTACCCCCATTTCCCACCCCCTACCCCAACATTTATTTTCAACTAGTCACTCCCCCTTTTAACAACTAACCAATCAATATGTATTCACAGCCCATAGACTCCACTTCACTCACTCTAAATACTAACACCAAACAATTCATCCAGGTTATAACCCCCCCACCACCATTAATACTTTAATATTAAAAATCCTCAAACATCAAATTACTGACAGAAGCAAATAGTCTCAATTCTTCTATATCAAAAATACTTATATAACTCCTGCTATCCAGATACATTCTCACCAGGACACTATGTTGCCTGCTTACTCTATAACTCTTTTAATCCTTGCAATAGCTGCCCATATGTCCTCCTACAACACAGAACTACATATATCATTACTATTCCATGCTACCCCACTCTCAAACCCTCTTAACTAAAAACCAGGGACTCTCAAAATATTACCAACAATCTATAATTAACCATGCGGCATTTACAGTATTATCCCAACAATTTGATTCTCACATATCCTAAAATACAATAAAACTATATCTACATACCTAAAGCAAATTGTACATTTAACATTGCAATTAATACTTTGTGGTGCTATTCACCCTAACCCTGGTCCCAAAACTAACCCAATCCATCACAATCATCATATCACCAACCAGCCCCAGTGTGCATGTAACCTTTCTAGAAAAGGAACTGACTTACTAATACTAAACATTAACAGCAGAAGCATACCGAACAAATTACAGGAATTACATGCTACCTTATCATTATACTCACCAGACATTGCACTAATTACTGAAACATGGCTCAAGCCAGACATCAGTAACAATGAAATCCTACTACCTAGCTACAGCATGCATAGACTAGATATGCAAAATAAAATAGGTGGTGGCATAGCCTTTCTATTTAAAAATAACCCCCACCTGGAAATATTAGACCAGATCAACCCACAATTTAATAACACCAAAATAATGCTTACTAAACTAAAAATCAACTCAAAGAAATACCTAAATATAGTAGGGGCCTATATCCCTCCAGGAAACAACCTATCCACACTAGAACATATCTTACACTGGACAGCAATAACCTTCCATTAAGAAACCATTATAATGGTGGACTTTATTGTAGACTAGTTCTCCTGTAACTCACTAAACCCTACTGATCATCTCAACCTCCACGGCTTTACCCAAATAACAGCTCTATAACAGGTTTTTGGATGACATTTTCATCATGTTCCAAGGGAGTGCAGATGACGCACGTTCCTTTGTAGATGCTTTAAACAATAGTACCTCTTTTTAAGGTGCACATACACATATAAAGAGGACACCATTAATTATTTGGATGTGGAATTGAAGAGGGACACTGTACATAAAGGCTACTTGGCTAAAATTTATATCAAGCCTACGTACTCAAACACTTTGTTGCACTTTTCCAGTTGTCATCCATTCCATCAGAAGAAGTGTGTCCTAAAAGGACAACTAGTAAGAGCTGCTCGTATGACATCTGAGGACACTTTGTTTGAGGATGAGTGTAATTTGTTGAAACACATGTTTATGAGTCGTGGTTGCCCAGAAATGATGGTTGATGAGGTGGTGAAAGAGGTCATTATAAAAAGACTGTTAAGCACCTTTAGTCCCATCCTCACTGTAAAAGGAGGAGAGGTTGATTTGGGTGTAGGAGAAGTGTTGAGCATTGTGTTCCCTACTGTAAGTTTACCACAGATGGATGTGGGTCCAACAGGTACAGACCTGGTAGGTTATGAGGAGTTTCATCACACCCTTCACTTTGGAAGCGAGGCTTATCTGTAGCATTCTTAGAAGGAACTGGAACTTGTTGACCTTTGAGAAGGATTTTATAGAGAAACTAGGTGATAACTTGAAGAGTATTATGGAAAACACTGTTAAGAGATCCACTAGGGCTGAAGGTACATATAAATGTGAGGCATGTAATTATTGTAAATTTGTATCTACAGGGTCTAGTTTCACAGTAAATCAATGCATGTTTAAAGCCAGAGGCCGGTTCAGTTGTAATTCTAAATCAGTGGTTTATTTAGCTTCCTGCCAGTCATGTCCAGCTTTTTACATCGGCAAAACTGACAGGAAACTAAAAGAAAGGATTTATGAACACACGTATCATATAAAGAAGAGGAATAGTAACAAGAGCCTAGCAAGACACTGCAATGATAACCTATCCTATGCTTTTTTGTTTAAAGTTATAGACCAGGAAGTAGTTGATGAAAAAGGTGGACCGTACCAGTTATTGTTAGAAAAACATGAACTGGTTTGGTAGCTTAGGCTGAATTCCTACACTCTCCCTGGTTTAAACAAGGTTACATCACTGACAAGCATTTTAATGTTGAGAAGTCTACTGAGGTGATATAAATTAAATTTTAAATTTTATTTCTTTACTAGTACAAGACAATACTTATGGTTTCACACTTTAGGCAATTTTATTGTTTAGAATTTATACCTTTGCACTTTCTAGTTCTGTTAAGTACTGACATTCCTTTGGGTTGTGACAGTGGTCTGGTTGTTTAAACATCACTTTTTTATGTTTTTTTATTTTTAAGTATATATCTACATGTACGTATTTATATTTAAATGCTTTTACTCATTGCCCCTGTATTTTTATACAGGAGTACAGTTGTATCATGATTTTTTTAGAATGAATGTTTTGACCTTGGTAAAGGTTTTTTAATGACATTATTCTTTTTGTTGACATAAGAAAAAGGGTGTTTGATGTAAAACATAATTTTGTTCAACCATTCAATCAAGCACTCAAACAGTTAACCAGAGTGATAACTTTATTAATTAATTAATGTGGTTTGTTGGCGCCCTTTTTATTTTAAACGTCGTGTATGTTGTTTCCTTTTTTGTCTGAAGAAGTCTTCCAATGGTGATCGACGAAAAGCACTTCACATTAAACTTTTTGGAGTTGTCCTAGCTACATCGGAGCTTGTGTTTTTCTTTGTTTTACTTATATAACTCCTGCTATCCAGATACATTCTCACCAAGACACTATGTTGCCTGCTTACTCTATAACTCTTTTAATCCTTGCAATAGCTGCCCATATGTCATCCTACAACACAGAAATACATATATCATTACTATTCCATGCTACCCCATTCTCAAGCCCTCTTAACTAAAAAACAGGGACTCTCAAAATATTACCAACAATCTATAATTTTACAAGCATTAACCATGCAGCGTTTACAGTATTATCCTAACAATTTGATTCTCACATATCCTAAAATACAATAAAACTATATCTAAATACCTACAAATTGTACATTTAACATTGCAATTAATACTTTGTGGTGCTATTCACCCTAACCCTGGTCCCAAAACTAACCCAATCCATCACAATCATCATATCACCAACCAGCCCCAGTGTGCATGTAACCTTTCTAGAAAAGGAACTGACTTACTAATACTAAACATTAACAGCAGAAGCATACTGAACAAATTACAGGAATTACATGCTACCTTGTCATTATACTCACCAGACATTGCACTAATTACTGAAACATGGCTCAAGCCAGACATCAGTAACAATGAAATCCTACTACCTAGCTACAGCATGCATAGACTATATATGCAAAATAAAACAGGTGGTGGCATAGCCTTTCTATTTAAAAATAACCCCCACCTGGAAATATTAGACCAGATCAACCCACAATTTAATAACACCAAAATAATGCTTACTAAACTAAAAATCAATTCAAAGAAATACCTAAGTATAGTAGGGGCCTATATCCCTCCAGGAAACAATCTATCCACACTAGAACTCTCTTACACTGGACAGCAATAACCTTCCATTAAGAAACAATTATAATGGTGGACTTTATTGTAGACTAGTTCTCCTGTAACTCACTAAACCCTACTGATCATCTCAACCTCCACGGCTTTACCCAAATAATTCAAACTTCCACTGGAGTTGATAAAGCATCCAAAAAACAGTCAATCCTTGACTAGATCCTAACAAATAAACCCACTCTATCCCTCCACTCTGTTTGCCTCCCAGACAACATCAGTGACCATCTTCCAACTTATGTTGTCTGTCACCGTATAAATCCATAAAAAAATCATTACTTTACACTAACTTCATAATAAAAGAAATGTTATCACCCATATTTTCATAACCATCCTCAAACTCTGTAATTGGGCACCACCCAAATATCTCCCTCTAGATAATGCAGTAGAGTTATTTAACTACACTTTTCTTAACATCCTAAATATGATGACACCTCCTAAAACAATAAGGGTAAAAGCCAAGTTTGCCCCATGGCTAACCAAGGAAACAAGTTCACTACTAAAAACCAGATATAGTACTTGGGAAAAATGGACCAAAAACAAAACTGCAACCAATCAACAGACATATCTAGAATTAAAAAAAAAAACAAGGCCAAAAGATAAATTAGGAAAGACAAAAAAAACACTATAACAATATCCAAACAAAACATCAGAAAAACCCACAAAAGTTCTGGATAACCATAAAAAAAATTCTTACAACCAGGACATGCCAGTACTCCATTCCCTGCAACTACCACTACTACCAATATTACAGAAAGCATAGCAACACAATTTAATATATTCTTCACAGAATCCATATAAGCCATGACAAACACCCACTGCTCTTCTCCACCACCAACCCACTTTGCACCAACTCCTGACACCATTAACTTTTCTTTCCAACCTGTCTCAATAGGGGCTATAAAAAATATCTAAAAAAGCTTAGACCTACTACACTAGCAGCTGACATTCTACTGGCTGAATATCTTAAAATCACCACTGAAGCCATCTGCTACCCAGTATCCACACTCATAAATCAATCCATCTCAGAATACTGAGTCCCACCACTCTGGAAAATATCACATATCATCCCATTACACAAAGGTGACAATTCAACAGAAATGTCTAACTACAGACCTATAGCTATTCTGTCTCCACTATCCAAAATTCTTGAAAGGTATATCCATTCATAAATTCTAGATCTGTTATCTAATAACCTTTAATCTAATGCTCAGTATGGATTTTGGCCTAACCATAGTACTAATACTGCCCTTATCACATCATTAACCACTACTGTAGTGAAGGCAAACTAGTTGCCTCTATCTTTCTATACCTATCTAAAATATTCAACACAGTCTCATATAAGAAACTCTTAAATATACTTTCTGATCTTAATCTTAACCATTCTATGCATGCATGGTTCCAGGACTTTCAAACTGGTCGCCAACAAGCAGTAAAATGGCAACAAAACCTGTCACCTCTTTTGGCTGTTACACTAGGGGTTACTCAGAGGTCTATTCTGGGTCCTCTTCTGTTTACTATATTTACTAACAAACTTTTGCACTGCCTCCCTTCAAGCCACCCTAATCTAGTATGCAGACAAGTCTACATTGATCTGTGCAGCTCCATTTCTTCAACAACTTCAGCAAATAACACAGCAATCCTTCATGGCAGTTGAATCTTGTCTAGCTAATGCTCAAATTATACTAAACCCTAATAAAGCTAAGCTCCTCCTCTTCTATCCCACTAATGCCTCAGACTTCCCCACTCCATTCAATATCTCATCAACAGATAATACTATTATTTTCCCAGTGACACAAACCACACTTATTGGACTAGTCATAGACCATAACATGAAATTTGACATACATATATCCCAAACAAAAAAAGGACAAAAATAGGCACCCTGTATAGGAATAAACATTTTCTAACAGAAAATACAAGGGCCACCATTGCCAGAAACCACATTTTCTCTACCCTATTCTATGCCCTACCCATTCTCACAAACCTAAAGAAATATGATGTAGGAAAATTGGAAACATGCTATAACAAAATATCAAAATTTCTAACTGCAGGTCCCACCATAGCTTGACATTAAATAACTCTCATAGCCAGAGCTACCTAATGTTCTAACATTCAACCAGCTCAGCATAGCCCATCAAATAATTAACCAATCTGAAAAAAAAAACTCCAGCTCTTCAAAACTTAAGAAATCCCTACTCTTATACCTATGTTCTAGTAACAAATCACTATTAAACATAACCAGATCTAACAAGGCTGCTGTTGACTCTCTCTACTCAAACTATATAGCCAAAAGTTGGAATCCATTGCCTCTAAACATGAGATCAACTACCAGCACTCAAAATTCTAAAGAAAACTACTCAAAACCCACTTATCTAATTCATGGATCTGCTCTTTCACCAACCTCGGTTAGTTATAAACCTATTACCAGTGGCTACAGAAATTAAACATTAAAATATGCAGTACGTTTTTTTCCATGTTCAAGCCCTGTTCTATATTCTTTATTTTTTAGATGCTTAAATTGTATTTATATTCTCTGTATCATGTAACAAAAGTACATGTGTACCACTTTTCCTATTATTATTATACTGTGTGCTAAATTCTTTATCTTTTCTATTCTGTCTTAATCAATAATATTCTATGGGAATGCTAAGCAAAGTTGGTTAAACTGTTTAAATAACACTGTATATGTACTACTTTTCCTATTATTGTAAAATGTGGAACTATTCTCCCTGTGTCTATCTGAAAAAGGACATCTTGCCTAGTCAGACTTTCCTGGTAAAGAACTATAAAATAATACAAAATAAAATAAAAGCGCAATATATATCCACAAATGTTAGTGTTAGTCTATATAACAGCAGAGCAGACTACTTGGGGACAGTGATATTCTATCTATAATTTATTTAAAAAAAAGAGAAGAAAGCAAAGACAGTGAAACACTCCTGAAGTAACATTTATCAAGAGTATTAACACAGGTACTATTCTGCCAGTTTCATAGCATCATCGTATCACACAGAGATGTACAAAGTCTATATTTGCTTATTCATGTCAACGTGTTAATGCACAGATCTGATGTAACTCATGTCCATATATATTTAGATAAAGTATGCATGCAATAGTTTTACCTGACTGGCTAAGCAAGCCATCAATCAGGTACACCACTGGACCACCTGGAAGAACACTCCAAAAACAGCTAAATGCAAGGGGAGGAGGTCTCAAAACAAGGATAATTAAAAATGAACTAGAATATGTCTTTGTTGCCTTGTAGTCACTGCTGATACAAATGTAAAAAGTCTGTGAGCTTATTTTTTCCATCTTAGTTGGCTGACATGCATTTGTGTCAAGCTTAAGTTGTGTTACATATTAAGCATGCTGTCCTGTCCTTCTTTTTCAAGTGCTGAAATACAAATACTTTCCTAACAAGCTCTGTCCTTATGATCAATTTGCTTTTCTTTAATCTACTTCAGACTTAACAGTAAATAAATGTATTGCACATTTAATGTATTACTCTTTCCTTGCAGGTCTTCAGTGCCATCTTCACCAGAATTTAAGCCATCCACCGCATTAGCATCTTGCTGCTTGACCAATTATCAAGTTTAAAACTCACTTTTCTATTCCTCTTTCAAAAGGCCAACACCAACTACTCAAAAGCCGTTCTTTTACCCACCCATTTGCAAATTTTCTATAAAGCCTTCTAGGCAAGCTACAGCTTTGCTCCCATTTATCAAGTTTTGAGGGGTTTGGATCCCATTCCTTTGGCAAACTCAATGATTTTTTTTAACTTTTTTGTTCACTTTCTTCACATTTTTCATCATCATCAGTATTCATAGATGAATACTAGGCCAACTGCTCTGAAGGGTCATTTTAAGCCTAGCTAATAACCCCAGGTCAGAATCAAACATTGTACTTTGTGTTTATAAGGTGAAGACTTTAACCATTATGCCAATCCCACCCTTATAAATCAATAAACTTCTGTATTCCACTTCAGCTAACTTTCAACAGTCAATTATATTAATATGAATTACTGGAAATGTAGAAGCAAATGTTGAACCTTTCATCTCCCTCTCATACCACCACTGGAAGTCCTCCACTCTGGCTAGATTCCTGAGTAGTCTGGAAGGTAGCCTAGCTGGTCTTTGTACGTTTTCCTCCCTACAAGCAGCCATTTCCCTCTAAACATTTTCACTTTATAGCCTGATGCCTGTCCTTGCACCCCACTGCAATAGAACCTTCTCCTTGCTTCCCTTTAATTAGTGTTCATTCAGAATCTCTGCTTTTTCCCTCCTGTCTTTGCTCAGCCTGGCCAGCATACCTCTCAGCTGTACAGTTTTTCTCATAATGTTCAGATTTTTGCCTCAAATATTTGGTGGTTTTCTGGCAAATCATGGAGTACTGAAGTCATTAAGTAATGACCAAATAATTACATATATTTGAGTTTTAGACTTCATATCCTTCAGGAAATGCATGGTTACACAAATCCTGTAATTCTTGCAGCCTTCTAAGTTTATAAGGGCAATATTTAAAACCTTTCCCTATTTTTGAGCCTTTGTCCCCATTACTTTAGGCTTTTTCCAGATTTCTTGTAGTAAAAGGTTGAGAGGTATGCTGGCCAAGTCTGTCTCTCCCTTCATAATTTCTGTTGCATACTTGGTGCTGCGGTAGCTTTGGCGCCTCACAGCAAGATGTTGTTGCATTCGATTCTGAGCTAGAGTGTCTTCTATGTGGAGGCATGCGTGAATGGACATGCCTTCATTGAAGGTTGTGTGTCAGGGCTGGTAACTCAGCACGTAAAAATCCACTACCAGACATTAGTGGACCGGAGTTCCGCTGTGGCGACCCCTAACCAGGATAAGCCGAAAGACACAACAACAACAACAACAACTTAAAATGCTCTTGTTATTCCTCAAGATCACTTCTACTAACTTTCTTTCAGCTTTGTCTTTTGCTTGTGTTTTCATCTTCATTGCCTTTCAGTTAGCCTCTTTTTTACTGTGTCTCATGTACCTCCACACCCCATCTTTTCCATATCTTTTTCATCTCTTTTGGGCTCTGTCTTTTACCTTAATTGCTAACCTCACATTCCCATGTATCTTACACAGATACACTAATCTTCACCTGCTTTTGATTTTTTATCTTTTTCTCACATAGTTGTCTATACTTTTGAGTATTTCTTTCATCGTGACTTCCCATAGCTTCTTTATGGCCTCAATTTGATGTTGGTCTCCTCTCGCTTTCTTGACTGTTCTCTCT
Organism: Protopterus annectens; assembly: GCF_019279795.1. Lineage (NCBI taxonomy): Eukaryota > Metazoa > Chordata > Ceratodontiformes > Protopteridae > Protopterus > Protopterus annectens. The sequence goes on from NC_056737.1 coordinate 283,772,398, forward strand.
ACATAAGATAACATATTGTCTTAAAATCTCACACACTGGTCTTTATATTTTTACCCCCCCCCCCCCACACTCAAAACCTCATACTGGCATGTTAGTTAGTGATGTGTTAACGTCAACATTCATTCAACTGATTCTGACATAACCTAGGCACTTGTTTAGCTTGGGACATAACTATTCCGTAGCCAAATTAAATGCCCTCACTACTTTTACAAATACTTTTCTAGTGAAGTGCAGTACAGTTGCCCAACACCATTTTGTCAAGCATTTCCTTAGAGGAATTCAGCATCTAGTCTAACTATGAACTCTGAAGACCATTTCTTCTGTTTTGTGTTAGACTTCCTGACTGAAAAGCTTATTGGCACCCCATACACACACACACACACACGCACACACACGCACGCACACACACACACACACACACACACACACACACACACACACACACACACACACACACACACACACACGCACACACATGCACACACACGCACACACACACACACACACACACACACACACACACACACACACACACACACACACACACACACTGTTCATACCTGCTAGATTGGTGGAAGAGAACAATGTCATTTTGAAGATGATATTCTTGATGGTCATTATCTATGCCTGTAGGATTTGTGGAGCTGCTTATATCTAATGAAACCTACTTAACCTTTCACAGGGGATTTTGTGCCAATTAGGTTTACTCCATGCTTCCTCTTGAATGTGACTTTAGAACTATCTCTAATCTAGCCCCTTTTACATATTCCCTTTTTACTTGAAGAATCAAGGGAGAAAGAGTTCTTTATTGTTTAATGTGGACTGTCAACTCATACCCTACATGAAATAGTGTAGAGGCTTAGGAAGGCATACTAACTGTCTATTTTACTCTGCATAATGAGAGGCTGGCTATATGTACCCAAATTGTTTCCAAGTCATTCTTTAATGCATAATGTAATTTGCTACAAGGCAGGAAACGGCTCTCAGAATATACTGCAAAAGGCCACTCCAAAGAGTATCTGTCTGTCTTCAGTGTCCTCTTCAAGAATATGTCAATTGTAGAAATGTGTGCAACAGTCACTTGGCCATCAGTCTGACCATGAACGCTGAAGACCACGTTGACCATGATTTCAGAAGTTGGACCTCCTTTAGTATCCAAAAACACAAAGCCAACAGCAAATAGCAAAGCAAAAACCAAAGCGTCAATGAAAAAAAACACTTTAATAGCGAGCAAAGCTTTCGGAAATAATCCTTTGTCAATACTAAAATGCATGAGTACATAAGGCAAAATACATGAACTAAGAATATGGATGGATTTTGAGATTGGCTAGTGACTCTCCGCCTGGCCTTAATAGTATGGTTAGTATTAAACCTATACTGATTAAGCTCAGTAGAACTAAGCTGTGACATAGTTCATGTATTTTGCCTTATACCTATGCATTGTTTTCAGTGTTTTAACTTTTCTGCATATTATTGAATGTGTATTTTAACTTTTCTATAATGTTTTTCACTATTTATCATTCTTTTTTTGCTACATTGTTTGTCATGTTTTGAATTTAAGTCATGTGATTTTAGCTGTCGGTCATATGACTATCCTGGGACCTATATATATGGAGAATGTACTCATGCATTTTAGTATTGACAAAGGATTATTTCCGAAAGCTTTGCTCGCTATTAAAGTGTTTTTTCTCATTGACGCTTTGGTTTTTGCTTTACCTCCTTTAGTATCTCAGTGCTGCAGAACTCAAGTTTTGTAAGTCCTTGTCTAATCACTTTTTTCTGAATTTATTCTACCAAACAGGTTTAATTTCTGCTGCTTTAAACTTTTCTAAATAGCTATTCTCTATAGCAAGCCATGTAAATAATATAACAGGTGCACTTTTTACCTAAACTGAGGAGAAAAACTCACAGCAGTGTACGCCTCTTATCTTTTCACTTTCCTTGTGTGTTTAGATGGTCTTTCTGTCCTACATCAGTTCTGGGAATTTCCTGCAAATTACAGAAATATGTCACTTTCATCCTTTTTGTATTTATTTATGCGTTTCAGTTGTACTCACTTAATACATAGTGATTTTACTTGGAAAAACACATACTTGATATGCCTTCCTGACTCATTGAAAAATGTCATGACGTGTACTGGAAGATATGCATGGGAGCTGAGCTATCATTGCTAGACAAGTGCATGATATCATGATATGTGCTGGTAGGGATGCATGCTCCTAGCATGGGTGGGGTGGGGGGGGGGCTATAATTTGCTTATTAGCCTAATGCACAATGTCATGATATCTGCTTGCAGGAGTACACACCCATGGGGATGGGCGCATAATGTCATGATGTATGCAGGCAGGAGTCCAAGCCCCTACGTATGGGAGATGGAGATGTCAGAAAGGAAGCTTTTAGACTTGCCCTCTACAGAATGCCTTCACACAGATCAGCTAACATGATGCTTAAATGTCTGTTATTATTATTTAGGGTTGTAGTAAGTGATATGCTTAGGACATGTATCTGTTGAAAAGCTTGAATGCCATCAATCTGTACATATATATATATATATATGTTTTTGCCTACCTTATAAATAACCAGTTGTGCTTTGATCACCTGTTTATTAAAGTTAACAAGAGTCTGATGTGACCAGGGATTATACTTATACTCAGAATCCTGGCTCCTCATTAAGTCCCATTGAAAATATCTTGAAGTACTTTGCCATGGATTCTTGTGGGCTGCTTTTAGCTCTGTGCCTATAAGGTAAGGCATAGTAAATTATGACAAGTACAAATGTTAGAAGTAATTGTTTTCATGTTATGTCCTTCACTGTTAGTTTGGGTTTATTTGTAGTTGTACTGAATCTAATTTTAAATTAAGTGTTCATCACTCTACTCCCCTTCCCTACCCCTAATTCCCACCTATCCCCACCACAACTACCTTTTATAGCTAAGCTCAAAACACACCCACTTAGAAATCATCCAATCACTGTATCAAAACACACCCCTATCTAACACAATGCACTCCTCCCCCACAATAATATATAACAATACTCCACTCCTTAACCAACTCTCCTAGTTAAAACTACAGGGCACTCTATATGTCCAGTTCTTCTTTTTGGCTTTTCCCAATTAGGGGTCGCCACAGTGGAACTCCGGTCCGCTAATGATTGGCAGTAGATTTTTCTGGTGCTGAGGTGCCGGCCCGATGCCCAACATTCAACGAAGGCACACCCATTCACGCATGTCTTTCAAATACCACTCGACCACGGGGAGGACATGCAGACTCCACACAGAAGGCGCTCCAGCCGAGAATCGAATGGGAGAACCTCTTACTGTGAGGCGACAACGCTACCGCTGCACCACTACGGCTTAGACCTGGCACTCTATATGTTCAGTACAATGCTTTATCCACTCTTTATATTATACATTCTTCTTTCCACAGCCTACCATCTCACATTGTTTAACCAAGAACATGTAACCATCCTACATTCCCCCGCCAACCTTTTTACAACTCTATCCCAAACTCCTCCTACCAATTATAAAATATCTCCACACCTATATAACACCTGCACAATCGAACTGTTCTCAAATACATACAATGAAAAAAAAATCCTCTTACATATTACCCAAATACACCAAACTCCTTATCAAACTCTCATAACTATATCCTACTAGCCTAACCCTAATTAAAGTGGTGACATACATCCCAATCCTGGCCCTACCTCCACATATCATATAACCCACTCTACTAATAACTACAATCTTAGGCATAACAAATCAGACCTCCTTATCCTAAATGTTAACTTGAGAAGCATACTCAACAAAATCCCTCAATTCCATGCAACCCTTTCTCAATATTCTGCTGACATAGTGATAATAACAGAAACCTGGCTGCAACCCTGTATACAAGACACAGGGATACTAATCCATAAATACAACATCCATAGGCTTGATAGGCATCACAAAATAGGTGGTAGAATAGCTATCATGGACAAAGATCATTTCAGCCTAGAATGTCTAATAACTAACTACAACAATCTGGAAATACTTGCCACCTGCCTTAAAATCAATCCCAACAAAAATACCACTCTCTGAACTGGTTAGAACTCCCTAACCACCTAGACTATCTACAACTAACCACTGCTCACAAACTAATATTCTCCCCTGATAAATGCCCAGCCTTAAAGGACATCCTTCCTCCATACATCCCTAACAGATCACTGAGATCTGAACACCAAAGCCTAATCTCCATTCTTAAACCCAAATGACCCGCTGGCCAGCTTTTACTGTCCTTTTCTCCTTCACTTAGGACTATACCCAACACTGAATCCTTCAAAACTTAACGTTTAAAAATGGAACTCTCTGCCTCCTTCACTTAGGACTATACCCAACACTGAATCCTTCAAAACTTAACGTTTAAAAATGGAACTCTCTGCCTCCTTCACTTAGGACTATACCCAACACTGAATCCTTCAAAACTCAACGTTTAAAAATGGAACTCTCTGCCTCCTTCACTTAGGACTATACCCAACACTGAATCCTTCAAAACTCAACGTTTAAAAATGGAACTCTCTGCCTCCTTCACTTAGGACTATACCCAACACTGAATCCTTCAAAACTCAACGTTTAAAAATGGAACTCTCTGCCTCCTTCACTTAGGACTATACCCAACACTGAATCCTTCAAAACTCAACGTTTAAAAATGGAACTCTCTGCCTCCTTCACTTAGGACTATACCCAACACTGAATCCTTCAAAACTCAACGTTTAAAAATGGAACTCTCTGCCTCCTTCACTTAGGACTATACCCAACACTGAATCCTTCAAAACTCAACTTTTTCTTCACCTGTCTTCCAAATGGAAATGCTCCTGCTTTCACCCCACTTAAATTCTAGGGACTCCCCACTAAGATCTCCTTACCCCCACTCCACTATACTCTCATACTTATTCTTATTTCTTAAGAAATCCAGAACTAGCATACTTTAATTGACTCCAAGCATGTAAATATTGTTTCATCAAAAAAAAAAAAAAAAAAAAAACACTCTGTTGTCAAGTTATTAAACTGTCTCATAATGTATATTACACTCTGCAACTCTCGAATGTATGAACCCTACTCTTGTATTTCACTTTGTAAACTTTATTTTCTATTTTGCAACCTATACTGTATGGTATTTCACTTTGCAACCTTTATTTTGCATTTTGTAACCTATATTGTATTATACTGTTCATGGAGCTTTTCTCCCCGGGCCTCCACTGAAAATGGGCACTTCTTGGCCCAGTGAACTTCTCCAGTAATCAAACTGAAAATAAATAAATAAATAAATGTCATACTTATAGGAGCCTACATACCTCCTGGAAAACACCCATCTACCATTGAAGGCTTCCTCTCCTGGATTTCCTCCACTTACAATCAGAAAAACATTATCATGGGGAAATGTAACCTCAGTTGGGCCTCCCTCACCTCCAACAACCCAAATAACTTCATAAGCTTCCACTGCCTCTACCAAATAATACACTCTCCCACTTGAATGGATAAGCACAGCAAAAAACAGTCACAGACCAACCTATCTAATCAGACAATGTATCCACCCTATAAAAAACACAGTCTACAGATTCATACATAAAAGTAATTTCTCTCCGGAAATCTTCAAGTCCCTGCTACAACAATGCAACTGGGTCCCTCTCAAGCACCTCTACTTTGACCAGGCCATCAAATATTTCAATGACAAGTTACTCAATATTCTGAACAACCTAGCCCCACTAAGAAAAACACACACCAAATCCAAACACATACCTTCATTAACTAATGATGCCATGAAATGCCTCAAACTTAAAGATAAAACCTGGTTCCACTATTTGGATACTAAAAATAAAATAACTCTCCAAAGCTATTGACAACTGCATAACTAAGCCAAAAAAAATCAGAAATGACAAAAAAGTTTACTATACAACTACTCAAAATAAGTAACAGTACAACCCCTATAAGTTCTGGCAATTCATCAACAACCTCCTAAAATCCATGCCAGACGATAACTCCCAACTCTACTACCACTAACCCCACTGATACTCTAGCCTTCCAGTTCAACTCTTACTTTATCAACACCATCCTGTCCCTTGTACAAAACAATAACTACTCTCTTTCCTACACAGACCATAGATAATCTCAATTCATTCTCCTTGAAACTTATTCCAAATAATACCATTAGAAACCTACTGTCCAAACTTAAACCCTCCTATCTTGATATAGACCCACTTCCAAATGAATTCCTCAAGCTAGCTTCCAATTTTATTTCTTTTCCAATCTCTGTCCTAATCATTAGGTACATCAAAGAGCAATACATCCCTAAACTATGGAAAATCTCACACATTATCCCTCTGCATAAAGGTGGGTTATCAACAGAACTCAGTAACTACAGACCAATAGCTATACTCTCTCCCTGTGCAAAGGTCTTGGAAAAATGCATACATAATCAGTTACTCCAATACCTACTAGACAACAACCTCCTATCACCATCACAGCATGACTTTAGGCCACACCACAGCATGACTACTGCACTTGTCAGTTTCACTAACTGTTAACCACTTCAGAAACTGTGGGCTCCAAGTCTCCTCCATCTTCTTAGACATATCAAAATCCTTCGATACTGTCTCCCATCAGAAACTCCAGAATGAGCTAACATCCCTAAACCTATCCTATTCCACACTGTCTTGGTTTCATGGCCATTTATCAGAGCATCAGCAAGCTGTAAAATGGTACAACCATCTTCTCTCTTTTATCTGCCTCTGTCGGCGTACCTCAAGGATCCATACCTGGACCACTACTTTTGTCAATTTTCACTAACAAACTCTCCTCTGCTACTCAAAATGGTACCATCATGCCATATGCAAATGACTCCACACTTATATGTTCAGCCCCCTCCCTACCTGAACTACAACGAACAACTCAACATGCCTTTAATGACATCAAGAAACTACCTTACTGACTCTCAGCTCATTCGTAATCCCAGCAAAACAAAACTTATGCTCTTTACCAGAAATAAACCACCTGACCACCCATCCCCTTTTACTATCTCTTCCTCCAATAACACCATCTTTGAACCTGTGTCCCACACCAAACTCCTAGGGGCTATTATAAATAACCACCTCAGATTCAAGAAGCATCTGGTTACCACTATCAAGAAAGTGCACATCATGCTAGGCTCCCTTTATAGACTCAAACCCTACCTGAGTGACTCCACTAGAAAGGCCATAGCCCAAGCTTACCTTCTTTCTACTGTACTCCTGGATAACCACTTTTCACAGACCTTAGAAAAACTGAATTGAATAAATTTGAATCCAGTTACAATAAAATTCCAAAATTTGTCTCTAGCCTCCCATGCAGATCACACCACTGCACTGCTTTACTCCACCAAAAATGGCTTGAACATCCAAACCTACTTACATTTAACCAACTAATGCTCACTCATTCCATCCTCTACCACCTTATAAACAGCCCTGCACTCGGACACCTAGTTCAGTCTTATTCCTGACCATGAGCACTAAGATCCTCCAACAAGAGCCTCCTAAAAGTAACCAAATCCAGTAATAACTTCAGAGAGTCCCTCTTCTCTCAACAAATATCTATACCACAAGCAATATTCACCACTACTAATTCATGCAGCTTCAAACACTTTCTAAAGGAACACCTCAGCAACAACTGGCTCTGCTCTTGTACAAAAAACAGGCTGAAATTGTTGCTGCAGCTCCACATAAGATTGCAAACAAAACCCTTCTACACTTCCCAAATCTATTCTCTGAACGCTTTTTAGTGCTACTACACTCTTGACACTTGCTCTTCTCAAACTCCTGTAATATCTTCATACATTCAAACTCACAAATCATGAACTCTCAAACTTATATACCAAGCGTCATGTACCCTTCCATGTTATATTTTGATTTTGTTCTTATAAATGTTTGCTTATATGTTTATTACATAACACAACATTGTTTTTAAAACTGTTGCAAATGTTTCTCATTATTGTTAAATATTATCTGTCTTGTTATATTCTTGTAACATTTTGTATATTTGTGGTAGTTTGGTTAGATGGAGCTTTTCTCCCCAGGCTGCCTTTAAAAATGGACCTTTGGCCCACCTGAACACACCCAGTAAACAAATGTAAATAAAATAAATAATTATTTGACTATTTGACAGCCTGTTAGGAGTATTGAGGAGATTGGCACATGTGAATACAGGGCAGGTGGACATGTAGGAAAGAGTTACATGTTTGCAACAAAAGTAGTTATTCAAGGTTAGCAAATTATATACATAAAATGGAATGACAAAATGTAAACTTGAGAGGTAGAGAATAATTTTGATCAGTGTTAAAGTTCCTCTAGCTTTGTAAAGTTTTCAAGTATCACTCCTGCGAATCTATACTGTTTCTACCTGGAACTAACTGACTAGGTAAATATACACCATAATAACACATGACTAAAAGGGTATTAAATAAAGTGTGGCCACCCAAACCTAGGCAGCCATCTCTACCATCTGCTGGGCTAAACATGCATAAGTATTCATTTGGTTAACTGAATCACTTTTTAACAACATTAATTTTTGAGCTGCTTCCATCTGACCAAGATAAACATGCATTATAACTAACTCTGATTTACAATATCAGAATATTGGTTGTATTTCGTAAGGTGATAGAGGGGCTTCATCTGTGTGACTCACCTCTCATGTGAAATATATTTGCCGGTTCAAGCCTGTTCAATGTAATGGACACATAATATTAAGGTTTGTCAAAAATGTATCTTAGTTAACTATACCACAGCCTGTGTACAACATCTTTACTTTGTACTAGGAGGGTCCTAAATCACAGTTATGATCCTACGCAAAGTTAAAGTATGTACTGAATAGGTCCTACTTTAGAAATGCAGCATCTATATTTATTTTGATTTAAAATGTAAATTGTGCCATAAAACTAAAGAAAATAACATTTTACAAGAGATTACTTTTCTTTTCTACATTTGTAGTAAATCTAATAGTCCTGACGATAAAAATTTGTCTACTGACAGTAAAAAAGACTCCCCCACAACTTTGTTGTCTAATTAAAGAAAGTTTTGTGTCTTTCTTGATGGATATATAAATGAGTCCTAAGCTGTAGAAAATGTCTTTGTTACTGTCTGTAACCAAGTTTAAAACAGAAACAATATGGCTAGCAAAACATAAATTTGTGAAGCAATATTTTATAGCAGACACTACACAATCATTTTGCTACAAGTTAATAAAAAAGAGGCAAGTTTGATACTTTAGAAGGAGAGTAGAGAAAGAGAAATAAAAGAGAAGTGCTTATGTGCAGAAATGCCAAAATGTTCACCTCAGTTACAGAGGTTTTAAAAGCAGTTGTACTTTAATACTGAGTAGGTGTTTTCAGCTGAAGTCAATTACCGCTAAAAAGCAATTTAGAAAGTTGGAAATTTTAAACAACTTTGTCTTAAAAATATTTGTTATACTAATTTACATGCAGTAAAGCTTTAATGAACAGACGGTTGCTTTCATCATTTTTATACTGCCTTTAAAGCATTTTTCTCCTTCTAATTTCACAAACAAAACAAAGTTACTATTATGTAAACTATTTAAACTTTATAAAATGCAAAACCCATACAGAATTACAATTGTTATAAGTGCAGTAAGGCATTCAAGGTGGTATATGATAGAAACATTACCATATATTCATGGTCCCTACAGTGCCATATGTGCTATGAATATCCCATAATACATTACTCCATACAATAAAATCTTATATAGCAATAGTTGGTATATTTAATGTGCAAGGGGTGTGGGGAGGGGTGCAGCCACCCACATGGGAGGATGCCCCCATGCAAAATAGTAAAATTAATGTACCATTGACTGTAGAGTTCAACGGTACATTAATGTGCATAACAGGAGGTGAGTGATGTCACCTCCTGCTATGTCGAATACATTGAAGCACTGTGGTCGATATATTCATTTTTGCTTTGGTTTACTTTTTAGAATTTCAAATTCAGCATTTCGGGTCGACATTTTAAAGGGTTGACTGAAGCTGATTTGAAATTCCAATAGTAAACTGGGCATTTCACCATTCTGGCTTATGTTTGAAGAGGCAGATTGGAATGGCCTCTTGTATACATCTATTTGTGAGGAAGTAGAACTTTGAAGACTATAGCAAATTAATGGTAGCTTCATGGCTGGACTTGTTGTTAGAACATGCCGTGTGACATAGTCGAAGATATCTGTAAATAGTTGGCTTTAGAATAATTATGAAATACTGTGCTTTTCATTGTTGAGGAACCTTGTATTGAGGGTGAAGGCAGCAGCTATATGATTAGATTTTACTGTGACGGGGAAAACGTGTTGAGGAATAGGAGTTAAGAGCAGTTTATAAGGACAAGTTTAAGGTGGTTAGCACTCCTGCTGGGGGCAAAGACAACTTGCATTAGGAAGTCAGTATTCACAGAGTCAAGGAATTCCTTTGCATGTTTATTGGAGATTAAATGAGTTTGCCATTTGACAGAGGGTAGATTAAAGTCTCCAACAAAATAATACTAAGCTTAATGGGCATTTTGTCCAATTGATTTAGGCATTAAGTAAGGTCTCTAGGGGACATGGAATGGAACCTAAACTTATCAATAATGTGTCAGGAAGTTTTGCTGAGACACAACAGGGCTCATAAAAGTTCTAGGCTGGAATCATGCAATACTTGCCTTGAGGCAATGGTGTTTCCAATAAAAAAATGTCCAGTGGTCCTGAAAGCAATACCCTGTTAATGACAGAATACTATTATAATTTTGAAATCAAGTCTCAGTAATTATGCACATAAGAATGTCTTCAAGCTTAGGTAAGCACAATATTTTGTTTCTTAGGCTGTTGCATTGAGTAGAGCAATCCTGGTATTGCTTGAATTTTAATTTGTTATTTTGATTGTCTAATGTGTTGAAAGTTGTCTAAAAAGATAATATGGAAGAAACTAATTTTCTAGCCAGTAAGCAAAAGCCATCCTCCAAAAAGTGCAGGCTATTCCTGGGAAAGCAGTGATCATCTGATCAATCGGTTGACATGATGAATTAGAAGGAGAGGATGGCTAAGTAAACTGAAGCCATTGGCTTTGATATTTGTCAAAACATAGAACCTGTGCATGTGTAGATAAGAAAATTGACACATGGGACAAAGACAAAAGGGAGACATGTCAGGCAGGTAAGATATATGTGCTGCTAGGCTGTAGTATAACATAGAAGTGAATATGGGCAGAGTTATACAACATAATAAACTTACCTGAACCAGTGAGTAAAAATATATATTTCATGAAAGTAAAGGATGCTGACTGCTGAGATAAATTCCCCAAAATGATATCACTGGAAAAAAAAGTGGAGATGCAGTAATGTGGAAACAAAGAATGAGTCAAGAAGGACAGGTGATGAAAATTTAGAGGAGAAATAATAAGGTTAGTAATAGAATCACATCAGTAAAAAGAAATTACTGACATGAACATAAAGTACTGGATATCAGAATAGTAAATGGGCACCCATATATGTAGTCCCACTTTATAATATTTTCTTGCACTATTAGAAGATACCCCTAGATTATTGGCATACATGTTTTAGAGATGTGCATTTAACATCACCATTGATGATGTAGTTGTTTTATGGATCTTATTTGTTCCAGTTTGACCTTAAGTTATCTTGTAAGCTATTTCACTTAATAATGTTTTCTGAACCATAAAGGTGATTTTCTGTCCAAGATATAGCATCTACTGTTTCTGGCAATTAGGATTTAAAACGTTTTGTGAACTACAAAGAGGATGGAATAAAAACAGAATTTTAAATAGTTTACATATGAATTAAAAATGCCAGGAATTTGGAAAAATATTGTGAAATATTACATTGGCCTTCATTCAATAATGAGACAGAATAAAACATTGAAAGACATGCTCATCACTATAATAGGAGCTCTAACATATAGTCTAACGAATAATTTCATGTGAAACCCACTGAGTGAAAGAAATGCATTCAACTGATAAGGTAGTTTTAAATGAATTAACCTCATAAACCAGAATAAACATATTTGTGCAAGAAAACTCAGAGACTCTGTAAATGAATATGGGGAGACCTGATAAACTTGTTCAGTGATTGCAATTATATGCAATTATGACAAGACAAATGTTGAGATACAGGACTGCATGTGGAATGAATGAATGATGGTAATATTCAAAATAGTTCATGTTAAAATTAATTTAAGGTTGAAAAATACAATAAAGGGAACTTTCACAGTGGAAAAAGAAATAAATGTACAAGATTTACAAGACAGACTACTGTGAAGTATGAGGGAATGCAAAAACAGAATTGTAAAAGGTGCGTACCCAAAAGTAATTCAAGCAACGATGCTAAGGTGCATTATTCATGCTTGAGAACCAGTTCATTGCTTATAATTATAAATACAAGTAGGAGAATGCCTTTAATGTGATACAACTAGGTACATAAAAAAGCTTTCTTTAATAAAATGTGAGAAAGTAACTATTTAAAGAGATGAAGGGAAATATAATGCTTATTTCTCAGACAGTCACAATAAGTAAGAAAACATGGTCACTGTAAAACAAGTGTTTTAGTGCACAGTGTGGAAATTCTAAATACAGATAATGTAAAGCAATTCTTACCGGAGATGAAAGTGGAAGGAAAGCCAATGAACTACACGGCCAATATTTACTTGGAGAAGTGTTACTACTATACTGAGTAAATGAACTGAAAATATGTAAAACAATACAGCTGGCTAACCAGCTGATACATCCTGAAAATAATGAAAAGTCTAAAAAAGAATAACAGATTCAGAGAGATGTTAAAGGGAAAAACAAGAACCTTGCTTTTAATAGTAGTTGGAGTTATTAATTGTAGCAGACTGGCAAAAAATGAACAATTCTAAAATCAAGCCTGTAGAAAATTGTTTATTAAACCTACATCTGTATTTCAAAAGAATCAGGTGCACACAATTATTTTTATATTTCATTGCCTTCCCCTATCTATCCCTTTCCTTTTCTTCATCTCTTTTGAAATTAAATAAAAACATCAGTGGCTTAAAAGGACATTATTTATTATTCTCCCAGAGTAAGTGCTTTCTTCTAACAACAGACCTCTGCAGACTGTTGCAAAACTTAAAATACCTGTTGCTTATATGCAGTAAAAAGAGACATCAAATGATAAAAATCACAATGAAAAGTCATATGAAACAGCTGTCACATTATAACAATATCAAATGCAAAATAAATAATCACATATACATATCTATTCAGAACCTCAATATCTGTTTCTTCCCAAGGAAGTTCATCATCTTGTTGGCACAGGGAACAAAATCAGTTACAGTGCATTTGTACCCAACAGAATGCACATGCACTGCAGAATGGCAACATGTTAAAAGAATGCACATTCTCATATAATCTGCAGTGAACACCCCCTGCCGGTTCTGCCTGCATTAAAGCATGCATAAAATTCACAGGTAGCAGCATAAACTAACTAGCCTGATCTTCAGTTAAATGCCTTGGTACTCCTACTGTAATCAAACAGCTCAAATTCTTTACAGTTATTAATCTATCTGCACTGACTGCAAACACAGCATCTAAATGTGCTTCTTGGCTACATAGAATTTTTGGTATTTACCCCATTCAAGTGTTTCCTGACAAAATGTCTTTTAAATGTCTTCTTTTTTTATGTAGAAAATCTAGATTGTAGGCCAATCTTTCCTATAATAGTGGGGGAACCCTCAAAGGTTTTCCAGTTATTTTAATAATACCTTTTAATGCCTTATCTACAGAATTATTCAATAACATTGCATCAGTAAAAATCAGAATTCCTCTTAATGGGCCTAGAGTTATATTCAACTAGCCTTTGGTGTTTATATAAACTAAGCCTTCCAGTTTTCACTGTCTCCCGTTGTCTGTAGAAATCTCATAAGGCTACACCTTACTCTCCATATTAAACAAGGTATCATTTCCTCTTAGCAAAGATGCATGGTCAGTTTGTCTGTTTACATTATTGTTCTTTACAACACAGGAAGCACACTATTGTAAGGCAGATACATATTATTTTATATGTTTCTTAAGAATCTTTGTCTTCATTCTATTATTCACCTTGTAACTCACTAATTCTAAAACACTAACACTGAACAAGTCAAATTTGACATAAGATTTCAAATACTCAGACACTCCATTTATTATAGGACAAATTCCTGTAGAAATTCAAGTGTGATATCATTAAGAAGGCATTTAAAATGTGTAATATAATTTGAAACTATGTATTATAATCAAATTTATTTTCTCAGACATAAAGAAGTTAGTATACTTGGGGCCATGTCTACCTCCATAGCAACTCCTTTCTTCTGCTTAAAAAAATAACCATCAAACTTGAACATAATTGTATAAATCAATCACAACTAATATTTTTTTTACAATTAATTCTATCTTATCTTTTTTGCCATTCACTTCCCTCACGTGCTTCATTAGCAACCATTTCAAGACCACCATCATTAGATATTACTGAGTACACTGATTTAATATCAGTATCAATTAATAATTACTGTATACATGAGCATCTGTATACTTGTCAATAAAAACAAATCCTTCAGAAAGAATTATGATGGAAAAATAACCTCAGTAATCATTTTGTCTATAAAAATAGCCATCAGCATAATCTTATTTCATCCTCTAGCCATTACAGACCTCAAAGGCAGACTATTAAATCTTCATGAATTTTTAGAGGTCAAAAATCTTGCTAACTTTGGGGGCAGAAACTTTGAAGTAATGTGCCACTAATGTCAAGCCCTCCATAAAGTCTGTTCTGTAAAAAGTGTGCATTTAAGCTTTGCTACAGCCTGAAGATGTTAGACAAAAACTCTCACTTAAGATGATAAAGAATAAAGTGTAGTTTCAATAGTTTTATAAGCTATTGAATTTATAGTTAGTTTTTTTTTCTAAGTTGCATCTATTTTTTTTTTTTTGCTTTATTATGAGTGTTTGTCTTTGCTTGTTTGTTTTGGAAAGACAATAATGATTTGGTAAAACAAACAAACAAATAACAAGTAGATAGAAGCAGGCGTGTTAAAGATAAAGAGAAAGACTGCCATTATTTATCTTTCACAGATACAAAGTGCACAGTTTGATTCTGGCCTCAGGTTATTGACTAGGCTTGCATTTGAACCCTTAAATGCCTGAATCAAGGTTTGAGTCATCCTAATCGAAGATAATCCTTACGTATTAGAAATAGGTGAGTATTGTGGTATCCAGAGTCATTGGTCTTTACAAGCTCACTCTCTATTATTTAAAATGTTGCACTAGTCTCATCCTGGCATATCCATAAAGAATTGCTTAGCTTAATCATTTGTCTACTAGTCTGATATGGATCAGTATAAATAAAAGGGAGTAAAGATATGAGGTAAGTGTCACAAAAAAAATCAAATAATTATGACAGGGATGATAAAATAAATGATGGGAATAAAAACTGCTAAGCAGAACAAATCATATGACTCAGGCCAGGAAAATGAAAACAATTGTTAAATAGATGTATATCAGATGAATATGAGAGATGCTGAAACACTGCAGAAAAGATAGAGTATCAGTGAATTAATGATCCTATGATCAAAATGATCCTAAATTGTTATGAACAATGGTTTAGCACATAGAGAACAAACTGAATTGTAAACTGACAAAGATGTAATTCTGTTGCAGGTTCATGAACATTTAAACAATGGCCTGTAATGCCTGAATCAAGGTTTGAGTCATTCTAATCGAAGACAATCCTTACGTATTAGAAATAGGTGAGTATTGTGGTATCCAGAGTCATTGGTCTTTACAAGCTCACTCTCTATTATTTAAAATGTTGCACTAGTCTCATCCTGGCATATCCATAAAGAATTGCTTAGCTTAATCATTTGTCTACTAGTCTGATATGGATCAGTATAAATAAAAGGGAGTAAAGATATGAGGTAAGTGTCACAAAAAAATCAACACAATGCACCTTTACACCAATGGGAATATTCTAGAAAGGCTTGGTTTAGATTGTATAATGATTGCATTGACTCATTCAATGGAAAAAAAATGTTTTTTGATTTTGATACACATGATAGAAGAAATAATCAGACCACATGTTTCTCTACTTTTCAAGCAATGACTGAAGAATTAAAGTAAATTGATAAGTGGTATTCCAGAGGTGGAAAACGTGTTTCTTGTTATAGATCCTGTTTATGAAAATGAAATGAAATTCATTCTGTAAGTTTCAGTCTTTATTTTAGATATTATCTAATAGCTTGGCAGAGCTGTAAAGTTTCTGAAACAAAGTATAAAGACAATGAGAGGTAAGAATATGAAATACAGAAATTGGTAAGGTTCATTTTAACTACAAAATGACACAATTGTCTCTTGTTGAAATACATTGTCAAGTTGAAATCTACTACTGATTTGTTTTTACTAGATCTGAAAGTAAGATAAAAATGGACTCTGAAATACACAGCAGATAAAAATATTATGCTCAGAAGAATTCTTCTTGTTGGTAAAGTCAGTCTTTGTGTGTGGAACAATAACTGTAATTCTAAAATAATGTCTAAAGTAAATAATTGAAACTTAAACTGTGAGTCATGCACAGTGTTCTTGGTAATGGTTCATATTTGATGAGGTATGTAGATCAAAAGTGAATACATATATTTACTATTCAGTGTATGTGACAAAAAATATATAGAATTCATAATGCAGCCAGCACAAAGGCTGACTAGATACAATATGTAATACATTTTCATGAAAGAATATTTCAGTAATATCCTTCATCAGATAATAAAAAAATAAAACCAAGAAGCACTGAAATGTATATACCATATACAACACTAAAGCAAAGAACATGATTGGTTGAAAAAAGAAGTAACACTTCTCACCTGTATTAACTCATAATCTGAAAAACATAATAAATGGTGTTCTTTAGTGTTCAAGATGGACCTCTGTTTGAAGACCATTATATTTTCACAGAAAATCTCATTCCACCTTTTTAGGTGGCACACTCAAAAATTAACCAGTCCTTAGCTGACCACTTCCTATATTAAATAGTGTATTTAAGGGTTCAAATGCATAATTATTAGTAAATCTTCATAATATCCTACTACTTTTACGACTTCTGATCTTATACTTGACTAGCAATATACTGTTATATGCAGAATTTTTTAGGAGTAAATAACCCCAGAAATAAAGCAGGAGCATCCGTCTAATTAAGATGCTGTACATAGGCCTTGCAATGTTAAGAATGCAGATAGTTTTATAATAAAATATATATTTGCAGTATTAACATAAGTGTTGTATCATTAACATAGAAATAGGTATACAGAGTTTATATATCATGCACAGAATTCTAGAGCAATTATTACAAGCTATATAAAAGTATCATCGGGGAAATTTAAACTGTTGTGAACATCTATGACAAAGAACCTTAAACTCTAATCTATGTATTCTGCAATCTGCATTTAAATAATTATGACAGGGATGATAAAATAAATGATGGGAATAAAAACTGCTAAGCAGAACAAATCATATGACTCAGGCCAGGAAAATGAAAACAATTGTTAAATAGATGTATATCAGATGAATATGAGAGATGCTGAAACACTGCAGAAAAGATAGAGTATCAGTGAATTAATTCTTTCCTACTGCACTGTGATCTCAAGTGATAAACCAAAGTGGATTATTTCTGAAGCAATACTAAAATATGATGAAACTTCCTCTAGGAGATAACAGAAGATGTTTTGTGACACAGTTGTTGAAAAAAAACAACATTTCAGGGCTGTAAAGTATCAGCACAGTAGAGTTGCTATTATCAGAATGCTTTATCTGAGGATATCAGATAAAACACCAGACCTGTGAGTAATCAGATGTATTAACTATCCACTGTGTGCTGAACATTATAGTCATAAATGCTGTACAGATGCATAAAGAGAACTATAAAGCAAGAGTAAGAAAAAAATTGTTTAGCCGAACAGAAAAAAAAGTTCATCACAGTGGCTACAACTTTATTTTAGTTTGCATTTGTTGACATAAAACAGTTCTTTCAGTCTTTATACTTTCTTCTCTTTATTCTTTATGGAACAATCCTTGAATCTTTCTCTGAACATTTAATATTTAGAAGTAGTAATTTTTCTTACATTCATCACATTAAAAACTATAACATTCGATGGGGTTCAGAAACATGCAGATGCTACCACAAATATGCCGAGAGGAGCAATGCAACTAGATGGTAATTATCAATTAATTAGTAGGAATCTTACAGCCCAAGCGGTAATAAAGTTTATGGAAACTGCATGTGGAAATGGTAGGGTCAGTAGGGAGAGGGCTATGTATGTAATTGCGGCTAGGGTTACTCGAACACCAATAGTGGGCATATTGCATGCATCTGACTATGCATGTGCTAAATTACAGTGCTATAAGAAGAGCTAGAAGGCACATTACGTGGTTCCCAGCAAAATGTCTATGCTGTTTAATTCATGGAAATTGGGAGGAAGGCCAGCAAAGGGAAACAGAAACCAGATGAACATACACAATACGCAGTGAAGGTAAGAGTGGCAGTGAGGAGAGGGAGGAAGGTTATAGTCTTCTTTGAGAGATGGGGCCCGATGGTTAAGAAGGGTGAATAGGGAAGGGTATAGGGGGAAGGCAGAGGATGGAAGGAGTGTAGAGGTATGGAAGACATGGTGCACCAATAAACATAAAACACAGAAAATACCAACAAAGGTGGTGCTTACACAATGGTGGAATATTGACAATGGATATACTGACATACAGATATAGACAGGACAAGCGGTATTGGGAGGATTGATCAACAAGCGGGAGAGGGGTGTGACACAAAAGGTACGGGAACACTCTGCACCTGTCTGCTTGGCCTGGGCTAGACACAGGGAGAAGCCAGTCACCACTGTGACTGCCCTGTCCACCAGACCCTGCCTTAGATGGTCAAGATGATATTGACAGGCAGTGGTACAATTCTGCATGCTATACAAAGAACCTCTGTAGGTGACCAGTGTGGTCTTTAATCTGCTGGTCCATAAACTCTCCAGTAACTTTCTCCAGCTCCCACTAGATGATAAATGGTGGTCTCCTGGCAACATCATCAGAGGGAAAAAGAGCACTCTTCTCTAGTAAGTGACTTTCAGAGGCCACTAGAGATGCCATTATTTCACCACTGACTGCATGATATCCATCATCTGATTGCAAAGCAGACCTGGAGGTGGATGGTGTGCCAGCAGGAGGACAGCAGATGTAATGGTAGGTTGGGGAGTTTGCTACATATCATGCTCAGCAGTGGCAGATGCTGCAAAAATAATAAAAGCAAACTGACAAATAAAATAACCATCAAAATATAAAAATAGATTTCAACAAATGAAGAGAGAACAGAGGGAAAGAGCAAGAGAAAAATAAAGAAAAAGAGAAAAAAGGCATTAGTACTCTTATGATCGGTCTTATAGGTATCTACTTGTATACCATACAGGTCATAAGAATTGTAACAGTGTTCATCCCAATTGACCAAAAATGAATATTGATTCCTTAACAATAAGGTTCAAATTGTATATCTCCTGTCCAGGCATCAATATTTTTCTTATTAACTATTTGAAGTCGCTGACTGATACATTTTAATAGGTATCTTATTCCATAAAACTTGCATGTTGTTTTTTATAAATAAATATCTTAACATGGTTTACATAAATAAGTCTTAAATTTCATATTATTGTGCTTTAATGTTTTATTATTTTTGTAACTCTCCATATTAATTAAGATTTGCATTATATCATCATCATGAAAGGTTTTATTATCTAAAATAAATGTTCCTGTTATTTATCTATAACTTTAAGAATGAAGATTTAGGTATTTACATCTGTCTCTCTATGCAAGATATTTTACTACAGTGATTATGTCAGTAAATTTAAGGAGAACACTCAAGAGTTTGCGTCTAATTCTTATAGTAGATACCAAACAAGATACACAAACAGCAAGATACACAAACATTATGTTCTATGATATGTCTTATATATGTCTTGTAAACAGTAGTCAAGCAATCCATATCTCTGGTGTTTAAATTCTACATTAAGTAGCCCATCAGATAACCATAATAGTGATCTGATTTACATGAACTCTAAATGAAAAATCAGAATTAATAGCAATACCCAAATCTTTATATTGGTGAACTTCAGTAAGTTCTACTTTATCTAAAATGTATGATATTCCGCTTGTCTAAACTATATTTTAAACATGTAGCAGAAGCCCAGTCACCCAGTGATTTCATGTAGGCATTTATTTCTTCAAAATCTTTATTGTTTTGTATAACAAATCCCAGCTTACATCATCCACATACTTATGGGTTCACAGATCCCTATTATTTGGCATGGTTGAAGAGACAGCATTAAATAATCTAGGTCCCAACAATGATCTCTGTGAAACTCCCACAGATACAGGCAGATAACCAGATAATGTATTCCAATATTTAACATACTGCTTCCTCTCCTGTAGCCATTCCATTATCCATCTAACAATGCAACAATTAGTATTTAATACAATTAGACTTTTACAAATGGACGAGAATGGTAAACAGTCAAAGGCTTTAGCTTATTTTAAGAGTATTACACTGGAAAAAAGTCCTAAATCTAAGGCTGCCTTAATTTGTTTGAAAAAGCTTATTACATTACTTAAAGTAGATTTCCCTTTTGCAAGCCATATTGTGTAATATCGATAATTATACTACTAGTGTAGGTTTTGTTCATTAAATCAATCACACATCTTTTGAAACATTTTCCATCTACAGATGTCAAGCTAATTAGTATATAGTTTTTAATGTCTGGAATAATTTTGCTAAGTACACAGTGAATCTCTTTACTTTCCAAATATTCAACAATCCCCAGGATTCAGTAAACTCTGTGTCGGAAAAGCGTTATTCTGACACAGAGAGGACTGCACCCATGCAAGTGCAGCCGTAGCAGTAGCGCACCTTCCATATTCATGAAGACGCACTACTGTTATGGCTATTTGGACACTGAGTGCAGGGGTCATATCTAAGCTTCAATGTAACTTGCATGCTGATAAAATGCTTACTGTTGTTCCATTCATGCATGTGTTCTGTTTGCTATGCAGCTGTTTCAAATCTGTTGGTTTGGGTTAATGGGAACACCTGCACATGCTGTTATAACTAATTTTGAAATGTGTTGTTCATGACTAACCAATATATCTTGCAAAAACACAACACCATAGCACATTTGGGAAGGCAGAACCTGGCTAATCCATCTGCCCCACCCCATCTAGCCATGGCACCAGACCCCAGCACATCTGGGTCCCAACCAGGAACATCTTCCTCCACTGGTCCTGCACCACCTTCAGGTGGAACCACCAGAGGGGATGGGGCCTGTCCCCCCTGGGTTTGGGTGTGGAGAGGAGCCCATCATCTGCTGACAATTCCGGGGTATGGTGCACAGAGTCATCTGCTCTGAGTTGGGTAGACAGTTGTGTCAGATGGAGGGCCACCTGGTGCACCTCGAGGGGCAGGCTCCCCCTCTTGTCCAGCCCCCAACACAGCCACCTTCAGGGCCGTGAAGGTGCAGTGGTGACTGTCCATGAGTGGGGACCTCAGTCCCACTGTATCCATTTGGAGGCTCATGGGCCTCTGATTCCCAACCTCCCTTTCTATCCAAGGTGTTTACCCCACTCATGTGTCATATACTAGCCCTTTCTGCTGTCTTGTGTGTCTTATTTGTCTGCAAATGCTACCTATCCTACCCAACCTACCATCCCAAATATACCTACAGCCCTTCCCTAACATCCCGCTCATACCTAAAAAAAAAAGAAAGGACATCTGTCCCACAAAGAAATCATTGCCCCATACATAGTTCTACATTTTGCACCCATGTACAGTGAAATTACTCAATGTACCCACAAATTATTCTCCAAATGTTTGCCGCTAACACCCCTCCCTGTGGGGTGTCAGGCTGTAAATTCCAAATTCAATACATTATTCACAGCTGCTGCTGAAGAAGAAATGTAGAGCTATGGTCCTATCATACACCCTTCCTGCACATCCCTAGCTGGTTTTCTAATGTTTTACCCGCTGCTTGGCCCCATTTCACCACTTTCCTATCACTCTTTTTCCTTTTCTTTAATTAAAATTGGCACAGGTGCAAGCGGTGCTAAGTGGACTTAACCGTCTGTTAGCATCACTTAGCATCACGCAAACCTTCTTACAACCCCTTAAAAGTGCCTTAATCATTCTGTCGCCATCAGTCTTTGTTCTTCCAAGCAACAGAATAATCAGCCCTACCAAGTCTCAAACCCAGGATGGTGTACAGTACAATCACAACAACATACCACTGCACCATGTGAGCTGTGGGAATTTGTAATACTTTTACAAACATATTACACAGTCTGGTTATTTAACATTAATGAAAAATGTCATCACTTCCAAGTCTTGAAGCCAGACTCCTGTGCACTACAATCACAACAATATACCTCTACATCATCTGAGCTGCAGAAATGTGCAATGTTTTTACAAACATATCATGCGCTACAGTCATTTAACATAAGGGAAAAATATATATCCGTAGTATTCTGATATACAAGTATATGTATATATATAAAAAAAATATATATGTGTGTGTGTGTGTGTGTGTGTGTGTGTGTGTGTGTGTGTGTGTGTGTGTGTGTGTATACACACACACACACACATATATATATATATATATATATATATATATATATATATATGTGTGTATGTATATATATTTATACATAGATATATACATAAATAACCAACCTCTTACTGCAAGACATCTGCAAAAAGCCTATCAAAGTGGGGGGGATAAAGGACGAATAATAGCGACATCTTTGAAATATGGCTGTTATACACATAGAAGTCTGCTAGAGTAGCATGGTTTGATTTAAAATACAATACCTGAAAGATTCTGGGTCTGAAACACAAATGAATGTCATTACGTACTGATGTCAATACTCACATGATCTGAATGAATTGTCAGAAACCCACAACTGTTATGAGGAACAGACCAAACATATGAGCCATGCATCTGGACAATGTCTAGACATCTAGACAGTGGAGAGGTATGACTGCAGTCATGTAACAGAAGAGGAAAAACACTGAGAGCTGCCGACCATTTCATCCAGCACCTTCTTAACCAAAGTAAGAGCAACATGATACTACCCCAAATTAGCTCTTCGGAATTACCCATGTATTTCCAAATATATCATGCACTACAGGGATGGCACTGTAGGGAAAGGCAGATATTGGTGCAAAAATGTCCACCCACAACCAATTGGCCCACAGTCACAGCAACATACCAGTACTCCAAATAATCTCTATAGTACAATGACTGTTTGAACAAACATATCCTGATTGCCAGTCACACATTAGACTGACAGATGCTGACCCAACTCACAGTCTAGAGGGAATCCTGAAGTGTTACAGGACATTTCCCAATCTGCCTCTACAAACATATATACCTGATAGACCACCATCAACTGTAGCAGCATGCACAGTCAGATGGAAAAGGATCTATGATACTGACATCTGCTACTCTCCCTACTCAGCCCAACAAACATTTACACACAACACTGTTACACAATCTTGGCAGTCTGTTATCAATGGCCAGACATATACAACTCTAAACTGTACAGATTTCCACAGGATGTCCAAGTTGTGGGACCATATTTATGACCACTGCCACATACCACTTCCAAGAGTCTGCTAAGTCACTGGGATGATACCAGGAGTGCAGTCACTAAATAATGATATGCCATACCTCTGAACCTTTTACTGCAAGACATCTGGACAAAGCATAACATACTTGAGGGATGGGGGGGTGGAAAGAGGGACATACCTCACATAATGGTGTTACAGACTGAAACAGTTGTTGATGTTACAGGGTTTGTTGTAACATAACATCCCTGAAGGATATGATGTCTGAAACACTAATGGATGTCAACATTTACTGACTACAATCCTCACATTATCCTATTGATGTCACAAAAACAGATGTCTAAGGAACAGACCACACATAACAGGCAAACCTCTGTGGACATCTGGACAGTTGAGAGATATGTCAGAGACATATCACTGTCAGATGTCAGTCATGCAGAAAATGCATGTCCAGACAAACCTTGTTAATCTAGCAGTCCTCCATGTGTTTAACACCCATACTTACTTACAATCTGTACCCAAGTCTGGAGCTTTGTTTCCCATGTTGTTGGGCTGTCTCCACGTCTTGTCCTGAGAGGTATTTCCACCTACTGTCTGTGAAGCTGTAGCCCCCACACCTCCATAATGTCTTCCACACAGGCAAGGAAAAGGGGCAGGGCCTACATGAAGGACTTAATTATAGCACTGTGTTGCTATGGCATTGGCTAATGGAAATAAAACACAGCTGCTCTGGATGCAAGTAGCAAGTGAGAGACACCAATTGGTGCACAGGCCATCACCTGCTCATGCACATTACCTACAAAAGACAAGCTGCTGCCTATGCAACACAGGTCTGAACCCATCTTCAAAAAGACAGACTGCGACTACACAAACCTAACCATTTGCATTACTCTAAGGAAACTCTGCAGCACTATAACAGCCATGTCAATCATGTAAGTTTGTAATGGAATGCAGAAGGGGGGATGCAATAATGTCAAATAGGACATTAAACACTAGATCACAAAAAGACCTGTTGGACTGACATGCTGCTGTCCGACACCTATGGTCATTGCTGCTTGTCCTGTCTGCATTGACATGGACCACATCTCTGGACCCCAACAAGATCAGCTCGTGTATGACTACTACTGGAGTGTCTGTTGTCCAATACTGAGTGTGACACTGCTAGGCCAGGTACCTGGAATGTTGTAAATATTCATATGTCACCAGTGAATGCTACTATGATACATATGCTTGTCTTACAAATATAAGAGACTTATATAGGATATGCGCGTAGTACACAACAGGTGCAGAATTGTGTGTTGAACCGTATGTGATATACTGAGTCCATACCTGACAACTGTCCAGAGTTTTTCAGACTGACCACATGTCTGCTTCATATTTGTAGTCAATGCCTCATACAGTTGTGCATTGTCTGGCACATCACTGACAACCCATTAAAGACTGAAGTCATAACATAATAGCATACATTTGTTTGTCAGATCTCATATCCTGCTGAGTAGACCTGCACTATTTTCCATCCTTTGCCCACCAATGCTGTGTACCTTTGTGCAGATGTCTTGCTCTAACAGGAGCTAGGTGTCTTAGCATGACACTCATGGCAATGCAAGAGTACCTTGTCCTCTAGGATGCTGACATTTGTGCAATCACTGACACCTGCTTTTTAGCTGCAGAGAGCACACTAACCTTGCCAATGATCCCATCCTATGTTCAGACTCCAAATGGAGGGCTGTAAAGCCACAGGAGGTGGAGTGTTAAACATTATCATACAAGTACACACCTCCAGGCTATCCAAATAGTTTGACGCATGGGAGACATCCCAAGTGCAGTTAGTTGCCAAAACACCTACCCAAATCATAGCTAGCTACAGGCCTCCAACCATGATTATGGACACCCACCGCACCTATTGGGTCTTTCTGGAATCTGTCAAGATTCAATCATCTGCTCTGCTCCTGAGTGACTTCAGCTACCCAACCATAGTGTGCATGACCTATGCCACCTGAACATGACTTGAATGCACAGAGATTCCTCAGCTTTGTCAATGGCAATGCAGTGGATCGGCCAGTCATTACTCCTACAATGGTTGAAAATATCCTGTATCTGGTCCTAACCAACATGAGTAGCCACTGTACCACTCCTACACTGTCATCCACCTTGATAAGATCTGACCACGTAGCCATCACTGTTCAGGTCACTATCTCTCCAGACTCCCATTCCCCTTGTCAGGGTCACCAAAATTAACTTTGCACAAATGACTATAAATCTCCTCAGAGCAGGTAGAAGTAGCTTCACAGCCACTGTCCCATCAGTTGGAAGTAGCAGTAGTGTCCAGGCCCACACCACAGAACTATATGGGCACCTACATAGCTGTAAGGACTCAGCAATACCTGACAGGAAAACATCATCTCCCTCAAGGTAGGATAAACATCCATGGTGGACAGCAGCAATACACAAATACCATCATAGGTGGAAATAATTGCTGGACAGTGCCAAGAAGAAACAGGTGCTTTATTGAAAGCAATGTCACCTTTGTCTGCACAAGCAAATAAGGTCACAGGTGAATTACCCTAAAGCTATCTTTGAGTGCAAATTGGACACATCCACCAAGGCCACCCACTAGGCCTTCCACACATGTGTCTGCAATCCTAGAGGCAACACACAAATCTGCTCTGTAGTGGTGGTCAACAACACCACATACACATATGGCATAGATATAGGCAACTGGCTGCAGACAGGTGAAGTGTAAACATCACTCCTCCTGTCCCCCATCAGTACACATGTACATGCACAGCACCTGCCTCCCTCACCTCATCATCAGGAAGCAGGTCCATAATGACCTCTCAAAGGCAACATACAGACGTCTCCATAGGCCTGATACCATTCCTGGCTGCATCCTACATGAACACAGGCATGGGCTCTCAGATCCGTTCTGCACTGTAGTCAGCCAAAGCCTGAGCACAGCTGTCATCCCATCTGCACAGAGGGCAGCCACTGTCATCCCTATACACAAAGGCAGAGAAATATACCAACCCAGCCAATCATATGCACATCTGCCTAACTAGCCAACTTTGCAAGGGCATGGAAGGCAATATCAAGGACATTATGAACAGGGACACTCTCAACATCAAAATGCCTTAGCCCACACAGCATGGTATTGTCAAATGGAGATCAGGCCTGTTAAACCTGGTCGACCTTTCTGAAGTGGTCAATGAACAGAAGGATGAGGGGAAGATGGTGACCAATACCTACCTTCACCTAGCCCAATTCTCTGACAATAATCCCCAGGTGGCTCTGACAATAATCCCCAGGTGGCCAGGATACATACGCCTACACAGCTAGGCATTAACCTGTATGTTACTTGATAGGTAGCTAACTGGCCCAATGATAGTCCCACTCAGTCAAAGTAGTGGAACCCACCTCTAGTAATAGAGTCTTCCAAAGCAGTGTACCCCAAGGATCGGTCTGGCGGCTTCTACTGTTTGAGATATATGTATCTGAGGTACAGGACAAAACCAGTGGTCTGTGGCTGACCAGGTGTACAGGTGCTTGCAAGCTGCTCACTGTCTCACATTCCCCTACTGATGTGAGCATCCCCAAAGAAACCCTCACCTACTTAATGACTGGTGCAAGAAGCATTTCCACAAACTGAATGACAGGGGAGGCATCATTCTCCCTGCTGTGGCAGATGTCATACACACTAATTATAACAGTAATAATGTATTGAGCATGCAATCAGGTGAGAGGCGACTTGTGACCCAAGGTTGGTAGCAACCTGACAGTTTCCCAACATGTGGGCAGAATTACACAGAAGGCCATATACATGTCCCACCTCACAAATATGGGTATGTCATCCAGGAACCAGGTGGTCACAATATCCCTCTACTCCACCCTTAAATGCATTAACAAGTACAGTGGCTCCTTTGGCATGTACCTTGTCAAGCAAATGCAGCCGTTGCAGAGACCACAGAGGTTCCTGACCAGGCAAATCCAGGATCTGTAACACCTATCTAATACAGGTAGGCTGAAACCCCTCTACCTGTACTCAGTGTCATACAGACTGATCATAGGTGATCTGTGTCCGGCATACAAGACCATTTCCAAACCAGCATTGATGGCATTTCTGCATATTTGTTAGATAAACTCCACTCAAACATCACATGTGCAGGACCCTCACCTGGTCTGTGATATGTATAGCACTTGTGGGATACTGTCATGTCCCACACAATACACTGTGTGTAAAATACACTTCCTCCCCATGTCTAGCAGAGTATGTGTATAACCTTCTTGAAGAAGAAGCTGGACAACTGCGTGGGAAACAGATGGGATACCCCTGGGATCCCGCTGGTATACCAGCTGGATAGGGAAAACAGGTGCTGGCTTGGAAGGGACATGGGCAAACATCTGGGCCAGGCTTAATAAGGCATCAGGGCCAATAGCCTGGCATCATCTTATGAGGCTATGCACCTAGTACTTTACATGTTTCCTGTATGTATTGCAGACTGTCCTGACATGTTGTCTGGAATGAATTCCTGTGAGTCTGAACTGTGTAGGTACTGCAGTGATGGTGTACAGTCTTGTCCCTTCATCAGTTATCATCACATATCATTACACCTTGTCATTTTTAGTGGTCTGTATAGCAGTAAGTCAGCTCTTACAATACATGCATATGCACTTGGTAACACAATAATGCACACTCCAATAGCCTTGGTCTTGGCTGCAATTACCATTCTGCTACTAGACCCATCACACAGTAGGATTTGTCACCCTTTGCTGTGGGCCTTACAGTAGCAGTGAAAGAGATGGATTGTAGCAGGCAGAACTAGTGTAACGTCTGCCCTGAAGGGCCCATATGTGTCACAGCTGTGCCAGACTGTACCAGGAGTGTGTGTGTGTGTGTGTGTGTGTGTGTGTGTGTGTGTGTGTGTGTGTGTGTGTGTGTGTGTGTGTGTGTGTGTGTGTGTGTGTGTGTATCAGCAGACATAATACTGCAGGGTATTAATTCACATATGTTTTCTTCTCCTCACAGCTGAACGCAGGGGTTGGAGTCCCTCCCCCGCACAACCTGATGCCAGTGTCATAGTGGACTCCCATGATAATGGTGGTCATAGTGAGGTACAGGTGAGGTTGTTGTTGCCTGAATCTGTGCCATTGTTTGGTATCCCACTTTCAACCACCATGTCCACGCACACAGTCAGTATGCCCACGCATACCCAGTCCCCAGCAGCCACAGATGATGGACCAGTTAGGGTTGGTGGCATGGAACGGGATAGTGTGTTGGGTATGGCGAGTGTGAGTGTAGACGCGAGCCATAGGCTTCCCATCGAGCTATTACAAGTGCTACAGCAGGTGTCACCAGATGCATGTTACAGTCCACCATGGAGGCACATGTGCGTACTGACTGCTACATGAGACAGATGCTCAGGGTCATGAATGCAGCACTCCCACCATGCGTGACGACCTCCACAGCATTTGTGATGCCATACGTCACCTCTCCGATGTGGATAGACAGTGGGGTGAGACATTGTCACTGCTTGACTGTGCAATGTCTGTGCTTGAGCATGTGGTGGGAGTAGGGCATTGGCCAGGTGGACATAGGTCAGAAACATGATCAGCCGTGAGCCCATGTGGCCCTGCAGATTCACAGTCTGGTAGTGGCAGTGCCAACAGCGCTAGTAATGAGAGGGTGCTGTCCACACAACACTGGAGCAGGACATAGGCACATTGTCCTGGCCAGTCCCATCAGGGATGCAGATCCATCAGACAGCAGTCACCATCAGGGAGTAGTACTGCATCTGTCCTTGGGCCTGGCAGTTCCAGTGATACTCCTGGCAGAACCAGTTGCCACGTCCCTGCCAGGAGACAGTGAACCTTACATCCTGCCATGTACTGTCGATGGCTGTCCACCATAGGCCTGTATTGGGCATACACATTGCTTGATGGTATGCAGACAAACACTCACACATTCCTATCACAGGCCAGTCACCACCAGACATGCACAGCTCCTCTGCATGGCCCAGCTGAACATCACCGCTCCGACACACAAACACATGTCAGCCATATGGCCCAGCTTAGCCCTCTGGCAATCCAATGCCACTCCCTGTGCATGTGATGATACTTGTGCCACAACCCTGTTATCCATAACATCGATGCACGGACATGCTCATATGGGTCTGATGCACAGGATTACTATAGTATAGTGTAGCAATGTCATGCTGTGTAAAGTGCTATCTGCTGGCAGCAGTTATGGGTGCACATAGAGGTGTATGTACCTTGTTAGCCATGAGGCAATATTACTGTTATTACTGCTGACTGACTGTAGTGTCATGTACTGTATTCTGGTAGTGTTCCAGGTGTCTGTGTGTCTGCAGGCTGTGGGCCTGGTGACAGTAGCAATGCTGAGTAAGGCAGAGTGGAAACACAGTGACCTTTTCATAGCCAAGGTACAGCTGTATATGTACATGTTTACCAGGTGTGTTTACATGCAACAGTGCATGAGGGGCAGTTTGTGGCAGACAGTGTGACCTTGCATACATATGCTTTATACAGCCTCCTAGCCTTCATACATGTTATCTGGGTGTTCTGCAGGAACGCAGGCTCACACATTTAGAGGTGGTTACTTGAGTACCGGCACTAGGTCCCTCGCAAGCTTAGCCATTACTTTAACTGCAACAGATTCAGTTATCAGCACCTGTTGCCCCTGCCATTTCTGTCAAATCCACTAAACCATCATGCAGTTGATGAGGGCATGCCTGATACTGTGTATGACAGGGTAGGGGTATGTATTCCTGCCACAGGTCAGCCTTTGTTAGTCTAACCTGACAATCACCAACATGTGTGTCTACTATCCATATACATGTCTGGCCTCTCATGCTGGCAGTGCAAACAGAGTCATAGTCTTATACATGGGGCAGCTGACAAAGGGATGAGCACAGCCCCTACCTGCACAGTCTTACAAACAATAGCGCGAGGTACATAACACAGAGAGCACAGCAGTACTGTAGTGTGGCAGTGGGCAACAATTGCAGGGTCTGTTAGGATTGCCAGTGGTGGGTTCAGAGGCCCTTAACATGTTAGAGCCATCAGAGACACACACACACGCACACACACACAAACACACACACACACACACATGCACACCACTGCATGGGGACATGCATTGAGACACACATGCCCATGGAGGGGACACTTATCAGAGTAGATGACCTACCCATCTATTAATGTACAATACACAGTAATACAACCATTGCACCATGGCGGCTTGGTGTTAGAAACTGTGCAACTGTGCTTGTACCATGGGTGACATCTGTATGGGCTGTATAGGTTGGCAATGGGGAGTTCACAGGGTGGAAGAGGCACACAAAATGGTATAATCATCACATACACACACACTGAAGACAGCCACAGGGACTCTAATTATTGAAACACATACACAGTTGCCAATAGGCATATTAGTAACCCTACATATCCACTTGTATGTACTATACTGCTGTGTGCACATGACATGCTCCACATAGATTATATGCCTGGGACATAACACACAACTCCTTACAACAGGTAGTCTTGCGAATGCCTTCATGGATGGTGGGATAACCCACCAGACAAAGCAACTGGTCTCATTTACTGCTCCTACAAACTTGCACAAGTGATAGAGTGACAGACTTTGTATCAGCATGATGTGTCAGTTATGATGTCTGATGCGGGCATGTGTGTTAGTATGGTAACTGTGACATATTTGGGAATGATATCACAGGTCTGCTCATTGTCAGGGGACACAGACCACATATAGGTTTCAAACATGTGAATATCACATGTAGATCTGTACAGATGACTGGTATGGGCTGTATAGTGTTACGTAGTGCATGTAAGGCAGATGCCATTAACAGGGTCTTTAAAGTAATGTAATGGGTAGTTTGTCAACAAGCCTTAAAATGGTATAACCTACTTACACAACAGCCACAGGGGATATGCTTCACACACACTACTATAGTTGTCGGTGTTGTGATTAGAACCCCTACTTTTCTGAATACTTCCACTACAGTGTTATGCAGTTATTGCACACCACAGGGCTCAAAGGGCTGAAAGGTGTATACAGGTACATCTAAGGTGAATGACATCTACAGGTCTTGTAAAGTAGTGCAACGGGACGTGCACTGAGTGGTACACACACACACACACACACACACACACACACACACACACACACACACACACACACACACACACACACACACACACAAACCCACACAGTATCACTGTTGCTGGTATTGAGTTTAGAACCCTTACCTATCTAGTTATATGTACTACAGTTTTACGCAGTTATCACACATGCCACAGAGCTTACAGGATTTCACAGTGATTACATCAAGAGCCCTTGTAAAGTATGTCAATGGGAAATGTACTGGGTGTGAAGGGCATAAAAATACATTACCCTATAAACATGCACACTAATAAACACCTTCACATACACACACACACACACACACACACACACACACACACACACACACACACACACACACACACACACACACACACACTTGGCACAACTGAGTGTAGAACCCCTGCCTGTCTAGTGATCTTTACTGTACTGTTACTTAGTTATTACACATGTCACAGAGCTTATATGGCTGAGTGCTGTCCAAAGGTACTTCTAAGGGCAATGACATCAGCAGCACTGTTAAAGTAGGGGACTGGGAAGTGTTGTGGGTGGGTGTACACTCAAAATACTTCAGCCTAAAAACTTACAAACTCTTGCATGTACACTTATACACACACACACTTGCCAGACCTGACAATAGAACCCCTGCCTATCTAGTTATTTGTACTATAGTGCTACAAAGTTATCACATGCACTACAGAACTTACAGGCCTGACCAATGCCTAAAGGTGCTTCTAAGGTGAATGTCATAAGCAGGACTGCTAAATTTGGGCACAGGTAAAGTCCTCAAAACACTTCAGCCTACAAACATACACAGTCACACACATTTGTCAGAACTGGGAATAGAACCACTGCCTCTCTTGTTATTTGTACTAAACTATTACATAGTTATTGCATGCACCATGGAGTGTATAAGGCTTAGGCTGTGCAAAGGTACTTCTAAGGGGAATGCCATCATCAGAACTGCTAAAGTAGGGCCCTCGGAAGTGTGGGTGGGAAAGTCCTCAAAATAATTCAACCGACAAACATACACACTTACACACATACACATTTGGCAGAACTGGGAATAGAACCCCTACCTATCTAATTATTTGTATTATACTATTACATAGTTATTGCACACACCACAGAGCTTAAAGGGCTGAGGCTGTGCAAAGGTACTTCTAAGGGGAATGACATCAGCAGGACTGCTAAAGTAGGGCACTGAGAAGTGTTGTGGGGGGATGGCCTAAAACTGTTTCAGTTACAAAAAAAATATGCACACACTCACATTTGCCTAACCTGAGAATAGAACCCCTGCCTATCTAGTTATTTGTACTATAGTGTTATGGAGTTATGACATGCACTATAGAGCCTACAGGGCTGACAAGTGCCCAAAGGTACTTCTAAGGTGAATGACATCAGCAAGACTGCTAAGGTTATGCACTGGGAAGTGTACTGTGTGGGAATGGCCTAAAACTGTTTCATCTACAAACAAACAAACACACACACATGCTTCACCAGAACTGAGATTAGAACCCCTTTCTCTCTAGTTATTTATACTATAGTGTTACGCAGTTATCGCATGTGCTACAGAGCTTATAGGGTTGACAGCTGTACAATGGTACTTCTATGGTGAATGACAGCAACAGACCTGGTGCACTAGGGCAATGGGAAGTATGCTGATTGGGAACAGACTCCTAATACTTAGACCTACAGAGACACACACACACACACACACACACACACACACACACACACACACACAGGCAGGTGATGTGATATTAAGATCCCCACCTCAATTCTATTACACAATGGAGCTCACCTTCATGCTGGCACATGCAACTGGTTACGACCGGTATGCCACTGTCCATAGCAGGACATCACTTTATGCCACTCAGCGTATCCGTGTGTGACATACTCTGTGTGTGTCCCCCTTTGTCTTTCTCTCTCGATTACTGTCTGTCTCTTTTTTCCCCACATCTATGTGTGTATGCTTGAAATATTGTTATATGTTGCCCATATATATATGTCTGTGTATCACACAGAACAGATGCAGATATATCACATATGGGCCACCTACAGCTAGTGAGGGCAATTCTGTATGATGGGCATGTGTAGGGACAGTTAAGGTGTACATAGCTGTCTGTATGCAAAGACATGCATACACAATACAGTTATATAGCCCTATGTGGGTTCCAACATGGCCTGTGATTCTCGAAGTGTAGGAGCATGCCCAGTGTAACCTTCTATAGTGAGAGTGGGACTCCATTCCAGAGATATTTGTACTCCAGTCCGGTATTTTGTGTGCTACAGCCATACCTCTCAAAAGTAAACAGGACTTTCCTAGGGTTACTGGGTTTGATTTAGCATACATTTTCTGACATATCTGAAGTCTGAGACTGCAGTGTATTGTGTCATTACCTAGTGACAGACATCCTCAGATCATCACAGTGCTTTACCAGAGGAATACAAGATGTATGATGCACAGATCAATATTATGAGCAAGACTATGGACATTCTTGCCCAAAAAGGCCAGTTGAGAGGAGTGGCTACAGCCGGTTGACTGATGAGGCTGTGTAAATAGTCCAGCAACTTGGTGATATACTGGCTTGGGATCTCCTGGCTTGTGTGGTATTATTCTTACCTGAAAAGTCATATCCTGGTGTGGCCATACCTCTCAAATGTACATTTTGTGGCAGATTGTGCAGGTGTTTGCCTAGAAGTTTCATCCTGTCTACATAAACTTGTGTTTTTATGTCAAGTTAGTTGCATATACTTGAAGACTGACATTACAAACTAATGTCAGACATTAGCATTTCAGACACTTCCTGCTAATGCAAAATCCCTTATCCTACCAACTTCTTCAGTATGTAAGGGCAATATTTACAAATTGTGCCTATCATTGTGCTTTTGTCCCACTTTTATGTATGACCCTGTCCAGATGTCTTACTGTCAGAGGTTGGGAGGTATGGGTGTGTGTACAGACTGCATTCTACTGTGCAAAAATGTCCATTATATGTGTAGTGTATTCCACATGGCAGTGTGACTTCCAGGTATGTCAGTGGCAAAGCAGTACAGAGTAATGTGGTGAACCACTGACAGACAATTGTGTATAGGTTGATAGTTTGCTATGCTATTAGTAAGGTATTGGCCCTGAAGCCCTTATAGCCCACACAGATGAGAGTGTAGCCCATGTTTAGAAATGTCAGCTTGCAGAGCCCCTGTCCAAAAGGGACACAGGTGGGATCATAGGACTGTCTTCTGTGTTTCCCTTGCACATATACAGGGAGCATATGTGGGGGTATTGAGGCACTTGGCTTGCTGTTGACAGGTAGCAAATTCCACAGATGGGGGAGTGTGTGGTACACATCACACCAGCAAACTGTACTGATGTCACAGCCCAGGCTGATGCTGCATCTACAGGTTGATAGAGTGTGCCTTGAGTTCCAGATGTGCAACAGTCCCATCAAGGCAGGGTCTGGATTGCTTTGTATGCCAGACACAGGTCACCTCAGCAGATTCTGCATGGAACAGGGTAGAGGGGCAATGCTGTTAGACTATCTGTGTAGTGTAGGTATTTGGGGTTTGGGGTAAGGCCTCAGTGTCTGCAAGACCCTGGTGTGTAGAGTCTACATGATCTGTGGTGTGTAGGTTTGTGGAGTTCTCATGTGTAGTTGCCTCTGAGTTGTCCATTGTTTGGGTTTTGTTTTGTTGTGGCCCTCCACTTACATGGATGTGTGTTGTGTATTTGCAGGTGATGTTTACTGACTCCTTACACTGTGTGGCACCTATGTTACTGCACAATCTGTTCTGGTGTGCACATTCTCCATTTGTCTGGACAGTGGTTCCCCTTCCTCTTATGTGTGTCTCTTTGTCCTTCTGTAGTCCAGTCACAGGCTTTGGCTACAGTGGCTGCTATGTATTTGTAATTATGATGTGGGTGGGGTACATTCCATTACATCACACACAAGGTTGTGGACTTCACACCTCTGAGTGTACCTATTTAGCAGGTTGTCCAGCATTACACCACTCCATTTGCTGTGGTCCTTAGACAATTTGTGTTGCAATATGTTATTATGAGGCTACATGCCTACAGTCACTGACTGACATCTGGACATGCCCAAATATGACAGTCAGACACAGCCCACACATGGGGACAGGGTGTTAATAATGTTCTGCCAAACATGGACAGTTGGGAAACTAGTTTGGTAATTGCTTGTTTGCGCTTATGGGTATGATATCTGCTTCCCCACTGTCTGTCATTGCTGTTTTGACATCACCCTTTCTTGTTTTGCAAATAGTTGGCAGGCAAATGCAATGTTAGGACAAGCAGAACAGATATACAAGGCATAATTGTGCTCCTTCTGTGAGAACCTGTGTCAATCCAGGGGTACAGCTGTTGGCCAGTGACATGTTGTCAGTGCTGACACAGAAAGGTGGTAGCCTTTTATGCACTGACCTTCAGCTACCTACTATCCTACTAGGCACCATACCACTCAACTTTTGAGAGCCAGACATCTGGACAAAGCAATAAGTAATTGGGGGACAGGGGCCTAAATATAGGGACCATTTTTAATTATTAGTGGCCTTACAAACCTAGAAAGGTGATTCAGTAACCGGTTTTGCATTAGCATGCGTTTTCCTATAGGGTATGAAATCTGACACTGAAATCTGTCATTATTTTCTGACCTTAGTTTTATGTGATTTGCCAATGAATTGCCAGACGAACACTATTTTATGATCTACAGACCACGACTGTGATGCTAACCTCTGGATATTCTACAATAGGTCTATACAGATAAGATTTATGGTAGGCACTGTGTAGGTTACTCCAAGATGTATACTGTCCATATGCGTGGCCCTCTATCCATGACCTGTCCAGCTTTCCTGCAATAACAGATATCGATATCTGGACAGTGTGTTCAACTCCTACAGTAGGTACAGCTGATAAGCAGATTAGTTGGCACTGCAGTTTTTGGAATGTGGCCCTGTCAACCACAGTACTGCACCTAGGCCACTACGACACAACAACCAGGAGTAAGCTGGCCACATCCTGACAGTATTAACCACATATATACATAGCTCATTGACTCCTGAATATTGTGGACATGCAACAAGTTACCATGTATATTGGGACAGGCCTGGAAATCTGTGCTCTGCTGCTATTTCCCTACAAAGATACATGTTACTACAGTTCTATGGGAATATGTGTGTGTGTGGGGGGGGCACACCTGTCAACTGTACACATTTGCACAAACTGTGCTGATATTTGCATTACATTTTGGTTCCATTTAGCATAGTATTGTGCCCTGTCTTGGAGACTACTGGCATATCTCTAAAAAACACAGGTCAGATTGTAATGGAATATTTTGAGTTTCAGACTTCTTACCTGTCAGAGCCTTACTGCAACTGCAACACCTGCTGTACTATCACTGTGTAAAGTCTGTACGGGGGGGGTATTTCATCATTGTCGCCATTTGTGGGCCTTTGCCAGACATTTGGGCATTGCACATAACCTGGCAGTTGATGTAGGGGAAGCCCTTGTGGTTTTCGTAGACCCTACCCTGTTCACTGGGTGGTGCTTTGATGTGGATGTGCATGCACTCTATGGCACCCAGTACCTCCGGGTAGTCTGCTACATGGTGGAAGAAATGCATATTGCTGGTCTTTTCCTCACAGGTGTTGGGGAAGTAAATGTGCTCACCAGCATGTGGTAGCATGGCATCCAGGAACTGGTGGAGTACCCTGGATGCAGATGCCTGTGTGACCCCCCTCATGTTCCCAGTAAGTCTTTAGAAAGTAGCTGTAGCTATTATTCTTAAGGCTACATATACCTTGGTATCCACTGGAATGGGTTCCCCTCTGTTGACTCTGGGTCTGAGATGAGGCTGGCACAACTCGATGATTTGCTGAAGTATGTCTTTGCCCACCCTGTAGCACTCTACTATCTTCAGATCATGTAATCCCTGGTTGGTTACCCAGGGTCTGAACACTCTTCTTCTCCTCCTCAGTCTGGGGCAGTTGTCAGCATTATCCTCCTCACCACCCTCTGCCTTTAACACATACTGATGGATCAAAGCAACGGCAGCCCCTAACATTTTTTTGGTTAAAATTCCCCACATGTGTACACCAATGGTGCAGAGTTTGTGGAAAAAACCAGATTGAAACGTGTTTGCACAGTTTATACTTTTGTGCTGCAGATGCTGCCTGTATGATTGGCTGGCTATAATACATCCCACCTGCTTGCTATTTTATTTGTACTTGATTGCTTTTATTCTGCTATTTCCCCCTTTTTTTTCCTTTTCCATTTCCACCCATTTTAAGCTCTGAGATGCACCGCACAACCCCATTGTCCAAATGTAAACAGTGATGCTATTTCCATTTTTTTTTTTTTTTTTAAACCCAGTACATGCCGCATAAACCTGTTTAGCTAAAATAAACACTTGTCAGTATAAATGGCCTCCCCTGGATACGAACACCCTCTTAATTTCAGGGAATAAGTCAATACAGCCCCGGACACATCCCCCTGCTTAGCTGTTCTTAGATAAGCTCATCTGGGAGCCGTAGAGCTCCAATGTGTTTACACCAAACATGACACACACACCCCTTTCATGTCAGCTGCTCCTCCTGCTTATACTGCAGAATTACAGCTCCAACATGGTTAGGTGCAGCCAAAGAATGGTCTCCCATTTAGTGATTCAGTAAAATTTGCCCATTTGCATACCCCATTGCATTAGTCTCGTGTTACACTTCTACACCACAGCCTTCCTCCTTAGCAACCAGTGTTACCTGTTATTGTTTTGATTCTGCATGCCATAGACTATAATGGCAAAATGCAGATTTCACTTAAAATTGTCTTTTCACATTTTTTTTTTCATTTTCAGCACGATCCCGTTTGTGCACTGCTGTCCTGTGATTAAATGATCAAAATTGGCCAAAAAAAAAAAAACTTTTATTTTTATAATTTTTCAACACTTTCCCATGTCAATGGCCATTTTTTTAGCAATTGGCATGCCTAAGGATTATAACACATGCTTTACTTTGAGTTGTCATGCCTCCGTTTTGACTTTTGCAGAAATGTATTTGGCTGGTAGCTGAATACATTTCTGCAGCAGACACTATTCTGGCACGGATGCCTTCCTGCTTACTGAATCACTAATTTACCTCATTTGCATGGCTTTCACCAACAAATGAGGTAATTAGCATTATTCGTATTGTCCATGCCAGAATAGTGCAGCCAGGCTTGTGCACACTCCCAGCCTGGTTTACTGAATAGCACAGGCTCAAAACTCTGTGTTCGGGCCAAGCCACTATTCAGACACGGGATTTTTGTTTACTGAATCCCTGGGAATGTCTAGTATAATATTCTTCATGTAGTTTAACAGGGTGTGCTGCAACTACTCTAGCATGACTAATAAACATCTTAGAATTTGATGAAAACGTATGTATGAGAGCTCTTATGTCAGTAAGTTTCAAGCCAGGTAAGGAAGAGACCATTACTGCTTCTTTGTCTTATCTACATAGTTTCCTTATGGTGGGTCATAACACGGAATCCCCCAGGGATAAAATTTCTTGTTATCAGTCTGTCAAACTAGTATTTTCATTTATAACTTATGCGTCAACAGCTTTTCTCTTCCTGATGGGATTTAAATCATCTAAACAACAATTCTTGACTTGCTTTTCTACTCCTTTTCCTGATCGTAATATTTTTGTTAAGACAGTCTTCATTTCCACGTTCAGCAAAGATAAATAAATCTTCCTTATCAATGATTGTAAACTCTCTAGGCCAGGTTCATAAAGGGTACCACAAATTGTACACTATGTGCACACTTAGTGTAATCTTTCTGAGTGAATAGACAGCACAAGCATTATGGTAGGGCTGTTATTGAATTCAGAAAGTGTACACAGTGTACATTTCACCCGCAGTGGTGGTGCTGCGGTAGCGTTGTCGCCTCACAGTAAGACGCTGTCCGGTTCGATTCTCAGCTAGAGTGTCTTCTGCATGGAGACATGCGTGAATGAGCGTACCTTCGTTGAAGGTTGTGCATCAGGCCTGGCAAGCCGGTATGTAAAAATCAACTGCCAATCATTAGTGGACCGGAGTTTTGCTATGGCGACCCCTAACTGGGAAAAGCCAAAAGACACAAACAAACACAAAGTGTACACTTCATGGTAACCTTTATGAATCCAGCCTATCTTTTGTTCTATTACCTTTATTTATTACTTTAACTTCAGGGTAGATACCACAGTCTGTCTGTTTAATTGAAGCACTGAGTGAATTTTCAACAGAAATCTTACCTGAGTTCCCACCT
The DNA here is from genome assembly GCF_019279795.1 of Protopterus annectens. Taxonomy (NCBI): domain Eukaryota; kingdom Metazoa; phylum Chordata; order Ceratodontiformes; family Protopteridae; genus Protopterus; species Protopterus annectens. Next base: position 283,812,545 of record NC_056737.1, read on the forward strand.
TTGGTGGTATCTCTGATTTTACTGGTTGCAGTACTAGGCAGTGCTAACTCCCTGATTATTTCTCATTACTGATTGTTACAGTTTTTTCAACACAAGTTTCACTTGATGTCCAACATTCGTTTATTTCAACCCTTGGCACTACCAGTTCGCTAACAGTATTCTCATCATAAATTGCTAAGTTGTATTCACTATCTATAGTATTTATCATTTTTATTGAGTAAGTCTTTATTGTAAAGTTCCTGCTCTACACATTTCTTTTTTCCTTTTCTTAACCTTTGTAATGTCTGGATCATGTGGCATCCCTTTTTCCTGTTCTTTACCTTCACTTTTTTCCTGCTGAACTAAAAATGGCTCTTCTTGACTATTGGTATTAATCACAACTGGAATTGATTTGTTTTCTAAGGCTGTATTTTTGATATTTTTCACATCTTCTAACCACTCTAGTATAAAGTAATGTACAATGGTAAAAGCCTTCCTATACTGGTATTTACAATTTAAGTTGTTTTTCAAATCTTTACTGCTAATTATACTACAACATTCCATCAGTATGACACAATTGAAACTGTGCCTTGTAAGTCTTTTTAAGATATACACCACAATTTCCACATTCAAGAAAATATTGATTTTTAACCGTGGTCTTCAAATGCATATGAATTTAAGGAATCCATGTTAAGAACCTGTAAAGGACCAAAACTTTTATTAAAAATAAGCAAGAGGTATAGATATGTGCTCCCTATTAAATCAAACTCCAAACACCTGACACTCAGTAAATGTAGCTGCTACCTTCATGATATGTAAAACACCTGTCAATCACCACAGATCACTAAGCATGAAAAAAAAACAAAACAAAAACAAATATCTTCCCCATGTCTTGAGAGGGGGAGAGCACACAAGTGAATAGAAAATAAAATAAAATAAATACCCTGTAGTCTTTACAAGGATTCATGCCAATGCAGATCTGAAGCACTGTTTTCCAAATATAACTTTTATGACTCAAATAAACCTTTCATTGAGTGGCACTGCTTAAAAGTATATATATATCCTTCATGATAGGTGAAATACCTGTCAGTCACCATGGAAAAAAGTATCTGCTCCCCACATCTTGAAAAAGACAGGGGAAAAGTCACAAATGAATATAAAATAAAATAAATACTCTGAAGTCCTTACAAAATGCAAGTAAATGCAAACTCTACCGCACTGTTTACCAAAACTAAAAATAACCACTTCAAAGCAAAAAATACTAAAATAACAACAAAGGAGGCCACAAAACTGTTTGGAACTCAAATGAACTGCTCATTAAGCGGTACTGGTTAAATGCATCTGCTTCCTTCCTGATAGGTAAAACATCTCTCAAGCCCCACAAATCACCAAGCAGATAAAATATATGTATTCCAAGAAAGACAGGGGAGAGCACATAAATGAATATAAAATAAAATAAATACCCTGAAATCTTGACAAATACTCAAGTAAATGTAAACTCCACAGCACTGGTTTCCAAATGTGACTCAAATGAGATGAACAATTACCTCAGTGCAACCAAAAAGATAAACTAAAGAACTCTGCTACAAAGTAAAACAAAAAAGCAGAAAGACAAATAGCATTGCTAAGACAAACTGCCAGATACACAATTACCTCAGTGCAAGCAGAAACTAAAAAGTAAAGGACTCTACCACAAAGTAAAACAACACTGCTAGCACCTACTACCAGATAAACAATCATTGCGATGCAAGAAAAAAATAAAAAGTTAGAAAACTCTACCACAAAGAAAAAAGACAGAAAGTGAAGAAACACTGCTAGCACTCACAACCGGATAAACAACTTAAACAACTGCAACAGAACCATATCCAGCACTAGGTGACCTAGGCAGCTGCCTAGGGTCTGATGGTTGTGGTGGGGCTCATACCAATCTAAAAAAAAAAGAAAAAGACTCCGCTGCTTTTCCAGAATCAACCTGAGATTTGAGCATGCAGTAGATTTAGCACCTTTCCAGCGTCAGTTCTAGGTCTTGATACTAAGTCATTTGTTCCCAGCAGCAGCAGCTGCATGGACATTAGCAAGCCTGCTATGTGGCAGATGTATAATCAGTAGAGAAGATTGTAAGATCAAGAGCAGACCAAACCAATGAGAACAGGAAATGTTTTTTGTTCCATCAGTATGGATGATTTGGAATCAACAGACAACTTTATATCAAGAGCAGATGCATGCGAATGAAACAGCAGACCAGTGCGAACAGCAAATGCTTTTTGTTTTATTGACTAAATGACTTAGTAGAGATTTGAGCAGACTTTCTTTCTGTAAATTATCTGTGAATGGCAGATACACCATTTGTTTGTTTTTGTAGATGTATAGTGACAGGGTTCATTTTGCAGAGTGTGTTTTTGTTTGTGTGTGTGTGTGTGTGTGTGTGTGTGTGTGTGTGTGTGTGTGTGCGCGCGTGCATGTTCCCTTTTCCCCAAGAGTATTCCTGATGAATTAAACTGCCCTTCTTTCCAGTCAAAGGATTATAGCAAACTGCCCATCCTTCCAGTCCCAGGACGATGTTAAGAAGATGATTTACAGTCCCGGTCAGACACAGAACAATCAGGTAAATCACTAAGGATTGCTATTTAGTGACTAGAATCATAGTTATTTTTACTGAGAAAATATTTCAGGCTTTGTATTCCTCAAAAAATGAAAGTTTATTTTTTTATTTTTTTTTTTTTATTTTAACAACTTTCTAAATTTATAAGAGAAATATTTAATATCTCTTAATGATTTGGGGGTATTTCTCTCTGATTTAAGCTAAGAAGTTGAGAGGGAGAGGGGGGTTCCAATGACTTCCACTCTAGGGTTTTGATACTAACAATTTGTGGTATATTTCTGCCTCATTACCTGAGGTATACATTCATGCAAGAGGCTGTACATGATGGTTTTGTTTGTGTATATGTATGCTTGTATGTGTGTATAAATGCTACATTAATGCACCCCATAGCAGTTATGCAGTAAAGGAAGAAATCTGTTGCAGCAAACAGGAACATCATTATATGAGCTATCTTCTTAGGGTATGATCCTTGGTCTCCTTGTTTTGCTGACTGTTGACAAATGTGTTTATCATCTGGTTGTGAGTAAAAAGGACAGCATGAAGTCTACAAGTTTAACATTAATATTTTAATGGTGAATACATTTGTAACTAACCTTGTTTTTTTTTTTTTTTTGCAAGCACATGGGTGGTCATTTCTAAAACACCTCCATCTAGAAAATGCTGTCCTACAATTCAACAGCATCTTCCTAAACACCCTCAATTCCCTGGCACATTCCAGGAAAATCAGATTAAAATGTCACTGTGCTCCATGGTTAACACAATCCATGCATACTCTAATGACCAAGAGGGTAGTGCATGGAGAAGCTGGAAAAATAACTCACCTGCTCTCTTTTAAACCTACAGGGAACTCTGCAACTTAACAAAAAAAACAGTTTATTCTTAATAAGATGTGTTAAAAAAGGCCACTTAATAACCCACACTACAACCCCAGAAAATTCTGGCATTCCGTAAACCAGCTACTACATCCAGGTTGTCCGTCATCATGAAACCCCATGCCCAAACAGCTCTGCCCTTGAAACAGCCACTTTCCCCCACTCCTTTATTGAGAACATCTAAAAACTAATTAATCTAAACAGTAATATCTCCCCCAGTACCCTCACAGCTTCCCTTCCTACTTCCTTCTCACTTACACCTGTTCCTACTAAATACATTAGGTCTCTTCTTTGTAAAGTAAAACCATGCTAAACCATCAGCTGACAATCTACCCCCCATATTTCTTAAACATGCTGCAAATTCAATTACTTAACCCATCTCCATACTTATAAACAGATCCATAAAAGAAAATACAGTCCCTGATATTTGGAAAAAAGTCTATGTTTTACCACTTCACAAAGATGGCAATCATACTGACCCCTCTAACTTCAGACCTATTGCTATTCTGTCTCTTATCTCTAAAATACTCAAAAAGTATGTTCACAAACAGCTCTTTAATCATCTATTACCTGAAAATCTCCTAACCCCTACCCAGCATGGTTTTGCCTGTAACACAGCACTACTACTGCACTATTATCTTTCACTCATACTATCACGAAAGCTTGCGATGAAAATAAATTAGTATCTTGTCTATTTCTTGACCTATCCAATGGCTTTGATGTTGTCTCCCATCCTCTACTACTATCCAAACTCTCTAACCTAAACCTGTCAGGCTCTACTATAAACTGGTTCAGTAGCTACCTCCCAAATAGATTTCAATCCGTCAAGTGGCTATCATCCTTTTCTCCCTCCTTAACTGTAAAAAACAGGGTTCTGCAAGGCTCCATTCTTGGTCCCCTTCTCTTCAGCATCTTTACTAACTCCCTCATGCCCCCACTCTACTGTTATCCAATATGGTGATGACTCAATCATTCTCTCTTTCTCAGACAATTTTGACAATTTACACATCATAACTCAAAAATCTCTATACTCTGTCGAAAAATGGCTAACATCAAACCAATTTCTGCTTAAACCTAGGAAAACCAAACTCCTCCTTTTTCTAACAAAAACACTTGACCCTCTAAAATTCATTTTCACTGTCACATACCTAAACAACACAATTATTACCATTGAAACTTACACTAAACTCCTTGGTGTGACAATAGAAAAACTCAAATTCTACCTCCATTTTCAACAAAGTATTAAAAAAACAGCAAAAAATAGGACTACTATATAGACAAAAAGATTTCTATCTGAAAAATCCAAACCCACCCTTGCTCAGGCTTTCCTGCTCCCTACTCTTTTCTATGCTCCCTCTATCCTCAACAACCTTCACTCCAACCTTATAACTAAACTGGAGCTCACATACAACAAAGCTGCTAGATTTGCTGCTGATATGCCCTATCGATCTCCCCATTGTCTATCTCTAAAAAGCCTTCAATGGCTAGAGTTCCACCATCGACTCCTTCTACATCAGCTGTACCTAACGCATTCCGTTCTTAACTATCCCTCCTCTTGTCCAGCTCTCTCCTCTCTGATATCTTACTTTAGTCCAAATCAAGCTCTTCAAAGCTCACAACAGAAGCTTTTTGAGGTGTACATGCCAAAGAAGAACAATGGCAAAATCCCATATAGCCCCTTCTTAGCACAATCTTGGAAAAATTACCCCATCACGTACGTTCCATTACCAACACTAATTTCTTTTAAAAAGAGCTAAAATCTCACCTGTTAAACCTCATGGTTTTGCCCATGCCATGATCCCACTTAAACGCCCTTCCAATCTATCTTCCAACTCCCCCCTTCTCCTTTATACACTAAACCAGCACTGCACTCCCACTTTGTTTAGTGCCTGGGAGTCTTTCCTCTCACTGTTGATTATCATTTGCATACTTCTTTGCATATATTGTTGTATTTTTATACTGAAAAACATCATCGTTGACTATCCTTGTATATACTCTTTTGATGTATTCAACCATACTAAATGTACTAATTCACTGTTGAACATTGTTCCCATCATCTTTGTATACAGATTTTTTTTTCTCTAATTTTTTTTGTTCAATTTTTTTTTATTTTTCAAATACATTTGAATGAATTCCATAGTATTTATACATAACATCTTAAATAACTATGTACACTATTTACATTAGCCTGACACTATAACAGATCTTAATGTATACAGTTACTTTATAAGTATGTCCAATCCATTATCAGAGTGTCTGATGAATTATTGTATAGTGTCAATCAACAATAATACTTTTCCCTAAGGGTTGTTGATAAATGGCTTTGGAAAAATTCTTAGTTCTTTAATTTTAATAATGCTGTGGTCTTCAGTAGGCTATAGATGTCTTCCAAAGTTGGTATTGTGTTTGTATTCCATCTTCTTGTTATACACTTTCTTGAAATTGCAAGTATAGTCTATACTAGATACATGTCTGCCTATTCAAATGAGGACCTTCATTCACATTTAATAATACAAAAGCTTTAGTTAAATAAAATGATTCATTAAATAAAGCTTGTAGAAAGTTATTAATACCATTGCAAAAATGGCTTAATTTTAACACAATCAAAGAAAACGTGGTTCCAATTTGCATTGTGTACTTGCTCACATCTCCAACATATCCCTTTTATGGAATAACTAATTTTACTCATTCTATCTGGGGTTAAGAATGCTCTGTGCAAGCATTTACAATTAAAAACTTCCCAGTATTGTGTAAAGGATGCATATTTTATTGATAACAAGATATTTGTTTTAGTATCTTCAGTTAACTGTATTGAGTGTCCTTTTGTTATATATTTCCAATATGAGGTTTTGGGTGTTGTTTTATAGTTTATCAATATTTTGTAAGATTTTGAAATACTGTTTCCCATCTCACAGTCATTATATGTAATTTCATATATGTATTTCGTAAATTTAGGTATTTCTTTAAATGAAGAATTTTTAATTATTCTACTTAAATCTTGCAAATATGACAGAATACTCTATAAAGTTAGCCAGTCCTGTTGTGGAATTTTGTATGTTGCTTTTATTACTTGTATATCTGAAACGTTTAGTTCTTTCATACATTGGAGCAAACAAACAGATCCTTTCTTTTCCTAGGAATTAATAATTTCGCTCTATATCCTATGTGGAAAGTTCTTTGTGACTGTAAATGGTGTTAAAAGATCAAACCAAGTTTTTAAATCTTTATTTGCATTAATAATTTTCCTAAATGAATCAATGTAATAATTAATTATACGAGTTTTAGTGGGTTTAGTTGTTATATTGCATACTAACGCATAATATGTGCCATGGCAAATTGTTTTTATCTATTTGAAATTTTTTTTTGTAAATCAAATTAATTTATCGATATTACAGTTAGTAATTCTTTCCAATTTGCAGAATAATTTGGACTTATCCAATCTGAGATTGTTTTAGATATTGATGCTTTTTTATATGTTTCTATATTAGGAAAGTTTAATCCTCCCTATTTCCATGGTCCGATATGATGTATTAAAGTTATTCTGTTTCTTTAGGGAAACCATAAAAATGTTATTAGGCATGAATTTATTTGTTTAAGTATATTCCTTTCTGGTAACAGTTGTATTGCCAAGGCTATATATAGGATATTGGGCAGTAAAACCATTTTTATTAACTGTTATTAGGCATGAATTTATTTGTTTAAGAATATTCCTTTCTGGTAACAGTTGTATTGCCAAGGCTATATATAGGATCTTGGGCAGTAAAACCATTTTTATTAACTGTAGTCTGTCTTCAAATGTTAATATTATTTTGTTCCATTTTTCCACAGAGATTTTAATTGTATTGATGATATAATTGTAATTTTTTGAGACTAATTCATTATTATCCTTGTATAACTCGATTCCTAGATATTTTAAGGTAGGTTCTTGTTTCCCTATGATGTGATCCCCCTTTGTCTGCAGTTCTCTTTTTATTTAAAAATAAAAATTTTGATTTTGATTTATTGAAATGGAGTCCTGAAGTCATGTGAAATTTGTCAATTAAGATATATAATTCTTCTAATGTCTCTTTTGTATTAGATAATGTTAGAAATATGTCATCAGCAAATAGAATTACTTTAGAATTGTATTGCTCATAAACATCTATTCCTTTGATGTTTATATTGTTACAAATTGAATCTGCCAATATTTCAATAACCACAGCAAATAGAATTAGTGACATGGGACATCCTTGTTTAGTGCCTTTTGTTATATGTATAGCTTCAGAGGTAAAAGGACCTAACTTGACATATGCTAAGTTATTTGTATATATATTCTATTGGAGATGAACAAAGGATGCAGGAAATTAAAATAGCATTAGGATTTTGAATAAATAGTCCCAATTTAGGGAATCAAAGGCATTCTCTATATCTAAGCCAATTATGAATGTTTCTTTATTTTCTTTATTAGCATAATCTATAAGAGAAATTATCCTTTTAACATTGTCATGTGTGTGTGTGTCTATGATATACAAATCCAGTTATTTATTGTTTTGGATAGTGGTATTTTCATTCTGTTAGTATTGTCATAAATATCTTATAGTCATTATTTAATAATGAACTAGGTCTGTATGAAGTACAGAGGTTTGGGGATTTGTTTTCCTTTAGGATTGATGTGATTAAGGAATATCTCCAAGAGGGTGGTATTAAAGCTTGTGACTGAATTTCTAATAGTGTTTTCTGGAAGAGGGATAGTATCTTTATAGGAAAAGTTTATATATTTCCATAATTATGCCATCTATACCTGGACCTTTATTGTTTTTACCTTCTTTATTTTATCTGTAATTTCTTTGTAGGATATGGGTGCTTGCAGATCTAGTTTTAATTGTTCTGTTGTTTTTATATTAGAACATTTTTCATCTAGAATTAATTGATCCATATGTATATTTTCTTTTTGGAAATGTTCCATAAAGTGATTTCTATAGGCATCAAGAATGTCACCTATATCCAAGACATTTTCCCTTTCTTTAAATGGAAGATACTTTTAATGTTATTAGCTTTTGATTGTATATTGATTCTTGTGGATAAATTATGCAGATATTTGGGAGAAGTGGCCAAGGTATTAATTTTTAATTTTTCTAAAGCTTAACTAGTTTATGTGTTAGAATTTCATTGTATTTATTGTTTAATACTTCTACTTTCTTTTTTATCTCCAAATGATTTTGATTTTTTCAGCTTTTACTCACAAAAGTTTGAAATGTAGATCTAATAAGTCAGAATCCCATTTCTGATTTTTTATGCCAAGTTAGGGTTTTACCATATAGGTAAGCTTTTAATGAGTCCCATACCATTATTTTATTTATTTCTGCGGTGTAATTAATATCTAAGAACTGTAATTCAGATAATAACCAGGGTTTGAACTCTAATTTTAGTTAAATATGCTGGAATTTTGGAGTTAAAGATTAATGGTTTGTACCCATTTTGAAGTTTTAGTATCAATGAACTGTGGTCTGAAAAGGGGTAGGGAGTGCTTGAGAAATTAATGATTTTAGAGTGTAAGTCATGGGCAGCAAATATTTTATCTATTCTAGTTTGGGTACTAAATCTGTGATCTTGATGGGAAAACAACAAATATTTATTTTCTTTACATTTGAAAGTATCTACAAGATTAAATGAAATATTTATTTTCTTTAAATTTGAAAGTATCTACAAGATGAAATGATTCTACCCACTTGTTTAAAGCTTTTGATACAGCAGATGTATGCAGTGGTATTTTATTTGTAGTTTCAGAAATATCAAATATACAGTTAAAATCTCCTCCTAATATTAAGTTGCCTTTATAATTATTGGAAATGAAATCCAAGTGTTTTTAACAGTTCCTGTTCCAATCCCTGGGAACCAGTATAGATTGGCTAGGGTCCATATTCTGTTATTATATTTAACTATTACTAATGCCATAATGCCTTCTTTATCTTCATACTTATAAATGATTTCTGGGTTAATCACATTTGTTTTCCATACAATTGTTACCCCTTTTGTCTTTGTCTTATAAGTGGATTGCACCAATATCATATATTCCTTAGGATTCCAATTGTAATTGTCATTTGTTTTGAAATTATTTTCTTGAAGGAAGACAATTTGTGCTCTGTTCAATTTTAAATATTTCAGTAGATTTGATCTCTTGCTAGGATTGTTTAAGCCATTGGTATTTAAAGATAAAGTCAAATCCATCTTAGGTTATTTAGACTATGCATTTTTTGTTTTATTGTGACTATTAAACATTTTCCTCTGATAACTATAAAGTATATGTTTGAGCTTTTAAAGGAAATTATCAGTTTTATACTTTGATTGTTTACCAATAAAGTAATGTTTTGGTCAGGCATACTAAAAATGTTTTTATGAAATAAATTAAATTAATAAATGTTAAGAAAACTAAGATCTGCACTAGCCATGGAATGAAAACCATTCCTAATATGATGGATAAACCTAAGTCCATCAGATTATCACTCATACCTTGACAATCCAGAACATCTGAGCTCCATAAATTGAATTATCATATGGAGAATTTTTTTAATAGGTATAAGCAATTTTTATATTATTTTGAACAGATATAGTACTATTGTAGATTATACAGAATTCTAATACGATATAAAGGTCTACTTATTGTATAAACAATTAATATCTACATGAAAGATAGATGAGAAGCAATTCAGTCATAGTAAAGTAGAATGTATCATATATAAAACCTCAGTAAAAGATTATAGCAAACAGTTATTTAACATAGTCACCCTTACTGATGAAGTCTTTCAAAAAGTATTACTTAATATAAGTAGATGGCAATAATATTTATACCTAATGTTTGTAATACGATGCATTTTTATGGATATATTGAAAGTTATAGTTCATTGTTTGCCAGCATTTATGTAATCATTTTGTTTCTTACCAACTTATTTAAACAATCAGGTTTGTTTTATGTGAAAATTGATGAAAGTTAGTTCATTTTAATTATAAGTGCATCCCTCTTTGCCTAATTTCATGCACATAAGGATTTTCATATCTGTCATTTCTTATTATAAAATGAGTGAAATTATAGGTTAAAAACAACAATTTCACTTATTGTGATTAATGATTACAAGTTCCCTTTCCATATTTATAAATTACCATTTTATGGCATATCCTGAAAGTTTTTAGATTTAAATGGCAACATTCTATTTTGTATAATCAGCAAAGGTTAAACTGAGTGATTATTGTCAATTTAATCTATTTGTTCAGAATGTGATTGTTACATTCTGTGACATTCCTAGTTCAGGCTTCTATTGTTTTTCTTGAATAACTGTCAGTGTGATGTAATGTATAAAACATTAGTTACCTTTATAACAGCTTAAGTATTGTGTGTGGTCAAGATGGGTTACAAAACCACAATTAAAGTTAAAGCAATTATATGACTTGTTATGTACATTAATTTATATGAGAAAATCATCATGCTTCCCCTTGATGTTCAATATAGTGTATGTCATTTATAACAAGTTAAAACAGTAGTGTTATTATACACAAGCCCATGTTATTAAACTGAGTGTCTATTTCCAATTTAATACTATTTGTTCAGAATATGATTGTTACATTCTGTGACATTTCAAATTCAGGCTTCTATTGTTTCTCTTGAACAACTTTGTCAGTTTGATGTCATGTATAAACACTAGTTACCTTGGTAACTGCTTAAGTATTATATATGGCCAAGATGAGTTACAAAAACTACCATTCAAGTTAAAGGAATTACATGACTTGTTATGCATATTTACTTATATAAGAAAATCATCATGGATCCCCTTGATATTCAATGTACTATATGTAATTTATGACAAGTTAAGACAGTAGGTTTATTATACAAAAGCCCACGTTATTAAATCCTGTCTTTAATATCTAAATTCAGCAGACTGCTTCGTCTTATATGACGATTATATATTTTATGTCTAGATTTACTAAAATCATACATTACATAACTATTGTGTGTGTGTGTGTGTGTGTGTGTGTGTGTGTGTGTGTGTGTGTGTGTGTGTGTGTGTGTGTGTGTGTGTGTGTGTGTGTGTGTTTTTGGCTGGTGCTTAGTTATTTGAGAAACCTCAAGCTGTGATGCTTATTCTTATTATTAGCTCCTTCCAAGCATGTTTATACAGTCCATAGACATTAAATTATGAGAATCTTCTAGTTTCTTATTTGTTATAAGTATATTTACAACCGTACATACACACATATCAGTACTTCAAGCACGGGCAAAAATATCCATCCAGTATTGCCAGAATGCCATTCACTAGTTCATGTGGTGTGTTTCCAGGCTGTTCTTAAAATATCCAAACCAATAAATGTCCTGTTACATTTTACCTGCCTGTTCCATGCAGTGGCCACTCTGCCAGTGAACCACTCAACACACCTTCCATTCCCACAGATATTTCCACAAAGGAAATCTGATGACTCTCTAGCACTTCCTGGCAATCCCAGACACCCCTAGAATCAGCTATCCCCATATGCCCAACATGTCTGAGCAAGCTCATCTCGCAGACCACTACAAAGGGTTCTGCAATAACTCAGACTTCCACTCTTATGTAAGTCCTTAATGTGTTTGGACCAAAATACATTTTAAATATAAAATTGAGCTTATTATTATTTTTTTTATCAAGAATCAACTTAATGAGCTAAGTGAAGTGTTGGGTGACCATCAATATGTGTACATGTGGTTTGAAAGAGCCATTTTATTTTATATATATATTAATATATATTAATTTTATATATAACTTTATATATAAGTCTTTCAGCTTTTCCTAGTTAGGGGTCGCCACAGCGGAACTCCGGTCCGCTAATGACTGGCAGTAGATTTTGATGAATGCCGAGGTGCCAGCTCGACGTTCAACCTTCAACGAAGGGACGCCCATTTATGCATGTCTTTCGAATGCCCACACAACCGCAGGGAGGACATGCGGACTCCACACAGAAGGCACTCCCCACACTCCAGCTGAGAATCGAACGGGAGAACCTCTTGCTGTGAGGCAACAATGCTACCACTGCACCACTATCTATCTATCTATATGTATATATATATATATATATATATATATATATATATATATATATATATATATATAGGTCTACCTGATTTAACCGAAAGCTTCAAACGCTGACAACGAGAACACCGACACCAGAAGATCAACAATGGAGAAGACCGAAAGTTGAAAATCATGATGCTGAGAACACCGACATGTTAAGGTAAGTGTGCGGTAGGGACGGACGTTAGGGTCAGGGTGCGGGTAAGGTAAGTGTGTGATGGTGATGGACGTTAGAGTTAGGGTATGATGGACTTTACGTTTAGGGATGGGTTAAGTGAGTTAGGGTTAGGGTGCGGGTAAGGTAAGTATGCGATAGTGATGGTCCTTAGGGTTGAGGTTTGGATTAAGGTTAGTGCATAGACAGTTGTGTATGTAAGATTTAGTGTAGGTTTGTAAGGTGTTTGGTGTGCTTGTGTTGAGTGTGTGTTTTTTGGAAAAGGTATTTGTTTTGTTAATTGTCGGGATTGTAGTTTGTCGGGCATGTGAAGTTTCATGTTTTTGAACTTTAAGTTTTGCGGTGTCGGTTATTTCGTTGTCGGTGTTTTGGCGTGTCGGCATTATCAGGTAGACCTATATATCTATATATATTTTTTTTAAACCAAAAACATTGCCGAGAATCATCTCGGAGGCTCCTCAGAGCCATTAAGGATCATTGTCACTCTGTCTCCATTACTATAGCAACCTGGGAGCATCTGTTTCTGTTAGTGTGTCTGTGTACTGCATGCCAGAGGCTCACGATGCACCTGAAGTAAAGCTTCACTTTACTGCAACTTCAAGCCTAAATTCTCTCCCTTTCAGTAAGGCAGCAGCCAGGAAAAGAACGGAGAGCAAACAGATAAAAAAAAAATCTCCCAACAAGCCACCACAACAAGAGATAACACATTCTTTCAGCCTTCCCACCTTTCACTCAACAGATGTATAAACAAACTATTCTCTGCCAACATATCCCAAATCACAGTTTTATCCACCCCTTCCTCTGGATCCAGGATAAAACACCAAATGTCTCTTCCTAATACCCAAGCATAAGTAAACCTCCATCACAAGCCGTAACCCACAGCTTCCTGGAGATGAAAATGGCAACATAGAACAACTGCCAGACACAGCTGCATCCACACACAACATGTCAGGCTTAATCATATAGCACTCGAAGCTATGATACCTGCCATAATTGATACTAACTATGTTTAGAGAGAATAATAATGGCATTTGTAATAGCTGCCAGACATGGCTGCATCCACACACACACCATATCAGGATTGATCAAACAGCTCTCAAAGCTATGATATCTGCCATACATAATATTAACTATGTTGAGACAGAGTAATAACATTTGTACTAGCTGCCAGACACAGTTGCTTCCACACACACCATATCAGGATTGATCAAACAGCACTCGTAGCTGTGATACCTGCCGTAATTGATATTAACTATGTTTAGATAGAATAATAACGACATTTGTACTAAGAGCTTGCTACTATTATTCAACCAGGATATACATAACATTTCTAAATCATACTTTAACTGAAGAAGGCATTATTCTCCATGAAAGAATTTTTTTCAAAACACTCTACAGTCACTGCTATTATATATGATGTTAATTTGTTATATCTGAGTCTAAACTCTGATGAATGGTACCTTGTTGAATTACTTAATTAATTATTTAAATTATTATAAGTAAAAACAATGAAAAATGAACAAGATAAGTGCTCATTGAGTTCAAGTATGGGAATAGAAGATTATATGTTTATATTACATGTTGCTTTGTTTGGCTTATAAATAATGTAAATAGTAACCCATCTTGACCTACGTTTGTTTGTGAAGAATTACTGGACTCTTTGAACATTCTGAATAAATCCTTACTGTTTCTCAGTTGTGTAAGAAACCCTCCTTTTTTTAAATAAAAACAGATGACAAGTGATGTACCATAGTTGATACTTTGAGAGATGTAGTTGTAAGTGTTATTTTTTTGGGACAGCTATCTTGGAATCAGTTTTTTGTTTCTTCTTTCTAGCATCAGTCCAAGGATTTGTTTCTTTTATTCTTTTAAGAGTAGGGGCCATCCATTCCATTTCTTCTGGGATAGACACTATGTTGTTGTTTTTGATGAATATAGTAGCTTCTTCTAAGTCATTAAAGGTTCTCATCTCATTGGCAAAAAGTATTTTTCTTGGCTGGAAAGGCCAGCTGTGCTTTAATGTTGTTTTATTTCAACAGTTTTATTACTGGCCTGACTTTTTTCCTTTGTTCTAGTATTCTGGATGAATAATCATTGTCAAACCTTATCAGGCTTTGATTGTATTTTAAGGGTGATTTCCTCCAAGTAGATTTTAATATTAGTTCCTTGTCCAGAAATGAAAGAAATTTTATAACTTTGTATCTAGATGGAGTATTTGTTGAATTAGAAGCAGGTTTCCTCAGCACTCTATGCACCCTTTCAATTCCAAATGAAAGTCCCTCTTTCAAGGCTAAAAATTCAGGAATCCAGGTTAAGAATGAAATAATCCCCCGGATTTACTAATCTTCCATGCAGGACTAATCTAGTCCTCCATGAAAGCGGCAGTTTAAGAGGAGGACGACAGTGCACCATGCATATTAATGAAGGCGCTGCCTGAACTCCTAATGCTACACGGAGCATGGACGAGTGCACGGGTTGTGTCTGAGAGCAGAACTCTCAGAATAAACACGTCCTTGCAAAGTAAAACAGAAGAATGCATAAATAAATGAGTGAGACTGCTCATAGATGTCTGCATATCCCCACCAACAGTCCCCATGTGTTCAACACCAACAGTACATTTAAAAAAAATGCAGAAACCCTTTTATTTTTTTTAAAACCCCGAGTACAGCTAACCGTAGGTGCGAGGCTTTGCCCATCGCTTAGCTATGGTTAAAGCAGCTGAAAAGGCCAAAGAGGATAACAAGGAATATATATGCAAATGATGCAGCACAGCAATAGTGTAGTGGTGAGAGCATCTGCCTAATGAACAGGCATTCCTGGTTCAAGACCCACTGCAGCGCATATCATCTTCCATATGAAATCAGTATATGAGCATATTTTAACACCTTATTGCCATATAACCTACATAATAACATCTAAATGTGAACTGGAATACTGCATTAAATGCATATGTGAAGTGTCAGTGTCATAATGAATAAGGCACTAGTAAGCAGGTATAAGCGCAAACGAGGAGTAGCAAGCGTGTTTAAGTGCATTTGCATGGGGGTAAGCATTGCCTACACAGATTAAGCAAAGTAGAAGCTAACTGAGTGTATGAAACTGTAACCTGAGGTTAGTAGTACTTACCATCGCACAAACCCACTTAAAAGTGCCTTAATCACTCTGTATCCAATGGCCCTTGCTCTGCAGAGAAACAAAATAAATGGCCTCAGCAAGACTCAAACCCAGGACCCTGCAGACCACAGTCAATATGATTTATCAATACGCCATGGCAGATATACATAAACCTGATATTATCACAAACATATCATCCAGCACAGTCATTCAACAGTATAGGAAATGTAGTTAATTAGGTATAGGTATGTGTATTTGTAAATAATGTGATATCTAAAGACATGTAACATATTGATATATGTAGACATATATATATATATATATATATATATATATATATATATATAAATATATATATATATATATATATATACACACATATAAATATATATATGCATATATATATATATATACATGCAAATGCCTATATCTACACTCATATCTTTATATATCTCTATATATGTAGATATATATATATATATATATATATATATATATATATATATATATATAGATAGATATATATATATAGATATATATATATATATATATAGGCTGGTAATGCTAAATGTAAAATATGGAAGCTATCAACAGCCACTGGATAAATATGTACAGACACATATATGCAGATACAATATAGTTTTATATATATATATATATATATATATATATTGTACATATAGATCTACATGTGACTACGCATACACACTCAGAGATATGTACTTTAAGATACATATGTAGAAGGTGCACACAATCTGGAACAGCCACTATGCCTGCAGTTAACACCTGAACACGTGGACACTGTATGGGCCACCTATACAAATGACAATTGTTGCCTGCAACATATACCCACAGAGAGGTTATAGGAAAAAACACCACACACAGGTTTGTATAAACGGAACACCTTTATTTGTGTACAATACCAGTTCTAGATGCCATGTCATATAGCTGTTCAGACACTGACATCCATATAAACAAGGTAATGCAAATGTGAAACAGGTATACTAATACAGTATTCTGGAAAGGACCACACTGTTGCTGTTCATGCCAAACCCTGCAGATGTGACAATAGTAAAGACAGACTGGGCCCCAGGATACCAAACAATGAACAGTAAGTAATGCAGGTGTACAGTTTAGCAGCCCATGTACACTCTGTACAGATTCAGTAGGTGGTAAAGACGTCAATTGACCAAATGTGATGCAACTGTTACATAACAAGCCATAATCAACACCATCACATGCCCACTTACAAACCGAACACTCTGTATGGCAGGAGGAAGTAGGCTTGCATCAACCCACTTAATGTATGTAATGCAAATATAGGTGAAGTGTATAGTACTGTACATCCAGATACCTTAAGTCAGCTCACCCCTGATACCCACACAAAGCTTGGTATGTAGGTGTAGGACAGAGGCTGGAACCCATATCTGGACAACTTTTGCCATGCAGTCAGCAAGTCGCTGGTGTTACCAGATAGTCTGCAACATACCCTTAGTCAGTGGATTTATGTTAGAAAGTTCAATGGATGTAGCCTTGTA
This sequence comes from Protopterus annectens, assembly GCF_019279795.1. NCBI lineage: Eukaryota > Metazoa > Chordata > Ceratodontiformes > Protopteridae > Protopterus > Protopterus annectens. The sequence continues at coordinate 283,829,899 of NC_056737.1, forward strand.
CTGATAGCACGCAACACACAAACTGCCAGTAAAATATCTGACACAGAACTTGTGTGGTGGACAGACAAAACATGATAGGCACAGCTCTGGCCACCAATAAGATAGGCTCACAGTTGAGAGCTATGCAGACAAACTGCATTGCAAGGTAAACTAATATGTACACACACACACCCTGTAACACCAGTACTATACAAAGGATAATACAAAGGATAACACAACTATACTCACACTGTCTGTAGTTCTGGAAACACCTAAAAATATGTAGCTGGTCTGAGTATGCTGGTTCTCCTGTAAGAAATATTTCTAACTGCCGTATGTAACACTGATGCCCACACACAGGAGGATGTCCATCATACAGGAAAGGTAAAGGGACCATGCCACATGATGTAGGGATTTATAGTAGCTGGTTGCCATGACAGTGGTAATTAAGTACTACACAGCAAGTTGCATGCAGTTAGTAAGTGGAGGACACTGATTGGTGCAGAGGCCATCACCTGATCATGTGCATCACCTACTAAAGCCAGGATGCAATCTATTCAAAGCAGCTCAATCCATTTACTGGAGAGAGAAGGCGAGAGAGAGAGAGAGAGAGAGAGAGAACCAGAACCAGAACCAAAAAAAAAGCTCTGCAAACTAAAAGCTTAAGTCACAGCCAGTTAGCCAGCTGCTATTCAACTAGACATCTGTCCAACAAGCGGTATGTGAAGTACATATACATATAATAGAATGTAGTACCTGGTCCATCATAATGGGATAGATACGTTTGAAATAGCTATATGTGCCATCATGTGTTGTTGTAACAATGCTCAACTGAACAACTATGATGGACAATAGTGTCTGGCCATAGCCCTTAACTGTGCAGGTCAGCAGTGACAGATAGGATGTAAGCCATCATAGTGTGTGTTGTGTAATTGGTAGTATGTATATTACATGCAAATAACCAAGTTAAAGTGGTGAAAACAGTACTCCAAAAACAAAAATCCAAGATAGAAATGGAGAAACGAAAAATATGAATCTTTCTGGCCAAAGTTTATTACAAAACACGATGCACTCAATGAAAAAAATCTCACTGTACAGGCTCTATATTAAAATATAAAACATTAACGCTATTAACCACTTGCGTTTTCGTCTGCTAATCTCAGACTTCATCAGATGAACCTTTGCTTAAATTACACTCCCTTTTATAGTCTGTCTAATGACTTTAATTGATAAACACAATTTGAATAATTAACAATGTTCCAATTCCTTTCCATGCTTTCCTTAATAAATATACTTCCCTATCTCTTAAAAACACTTCATTTTGAAAAAAACATTCTTCATTTAAAACAATATTAAACAAATAGAAACTTTCTATGGGTTAATATAAGCTAATTTCCTTTATATTTTTAAGAAATTAAAATGAAATTATAAAAGAGTACATTTTATTTATTATTCCATAGTGTCCAACTGCCATCTAGTGGAAATTCATATTATTGTCATATAAATCCTGAGTTAAAAAAACCTTTAAAAAATATTTGTTTAATATTGTTTTAAATGAAGAATCTGTCCAACTGCTAGTTAAGCTGTAACCATAACTAATGAGTTGTGTGTACAGTCAGTTGAAGCCAATATGGTGGGGGGGTGACAGGGATGTGTATTAAGAACTGTGGTAACCTTGCTGTATGAGTTGCTCAGACCTGTGTACATCTTTATGTCTTACAGACCCTATGGCACATGCACGTTTACCCGCATTCTCAAATGAAGAAAACGAGATACTGTTCACATACATGATCCAGCACTATGCTGTGCTGTTTGGCAGGCATTCACATGAGCTGCAGGAGTGTTCTATCTTGTGGAACAACATACTCCACAGTGTCAGTGATGTCGGACATCACAATTGCACATATGAGCAGGTCCGGCATCATTGCAGTGATCTGCTTTGCATGTCCAGTGGTGTGCTTCTGAGGTCCGAGGGGATCACCTTGCCATGGGAGGGCCATGCCATCCACTCCCATGACACGTGTGGAGGAGTTTCTGGCCAGCCTCGTGGCACCTGGCCATCCTAACATAAGTCTACAACAACTGCTGTACCTCATGGAGGTGGGGGTCACCCACACAACAGCCGAGGAGCATGCAGGTGAGGACACAGAGCACATCAGTAGACCACTGTTGTGTAAACATCCCCATTGGTACAGGTAGAACATGCATATCTGACATGTCATAGATATATTGTGTTGCTGCAGTGTAGTGATAAGCAGATGTCCAGATTTGGTAGTCTTGTGGGAATGTACCGTTGATCTATGGTAATACTGCACCCAGACTGTAGCACTGCTACAGGTGTGGCCACTTACCTTTCTTCTCTCACCCTCTTATGTAGGTCCCTCCGGGATAACAACATGGCAGCAACCTGTAGATGGTGAGTATGTTTTATGTAGATGCTTGCCAACACAACAAATATGTAATGGTGATGGCATATGCCATGCACACATCTAACACACCTACCCTGAATGCATGCTGTACATGTGCATGTGTTGTTGCTGTGAAATGCACGGAAGGGTATGTCAGACAGCTGCATGATAACATCCTGTCATTGCGGAATGTGTACAGAGAGAGTAACTTACTGGTGGTAGACATGGCCTACTGTACTGACATGTTCTGAACAACACCCATATACAGTGCAACAGCATTTTATATACCTGTAAGACAATGGCAACTGCTGCAGAGTTGCACTGTGGTATAAGACATTACAGTACTCCACATTATCATTTGGGTCTAGGCAGCAACATGTGGGGTTCAGTGTATGGGACACTGCAAAGTGACACACATGTGTAGGGCTTACTTGTCATGCATCTGCATAAGAGCAGAAGGAGGGGGTCACAGCATGACACACCAGTGCACTGCAACTGGGAAACTAAGGATGGTAAGAATGGCTCTCTCTGTAAATAATCAGAGTCAGGACCTGTGACAGCCGTAACCCTACACACACAGCAATAGTGATGGCAGTGTGTGAACACCATGGGATGTGCACATGAGTAGACTTTGCAATCATGCAGAATAATGGGACATGTGTTTGGCAGACTGAACATACACTGGCAAATGCATATGGCCCACGCTGGTATACCCCTGCCAGGAGCAATGACTGCTGCAGTACACACAACAAGAGTTGTAATAAACCGTCATGATAGCAGTGTGCACACATATGCCCACATGTTGTGTATGCATTGCAGTCAGCAGCTGCACAACTAACACCATCTGTAGACACTGTATGTGAAAGTACAGGACATATGTGACATACCAGGCTTGTGTACTGCTAAGATATGCAGTGATGTGGTCCCATGGCAGATCATGGTTGTGTGTGTGAAATAAATAAAGGTGTGTACACCCCCCATAGCCATGGTATGCACTGATGGTTCTCAGTGTAAGATTATTGCAGTGGTCATACATGGTTTGTTTATGTTGAAAGCTGTACATCAGGCATCAGACATTCACCAATGGCAACTGTCCACATATCATCCCAGGTATGTGTTGCTGAAAAACATAGGGACTGTGAGAAGTAAAGCTGACATAACTGACACAGTATATTCCACAATGGGTTGTACATCTGTGAGTTGTAGCAAACAGTGCATGGCAGGGTGCAGCTCAGGTGCACAGCAATACTGTGTACATGGGTGCAGTGGTATCCAGGGGAAGGGGTATTACCTAGTGACACAGCACAAGCATCACACACATGTATACTGTTGCTAGCATGGATTGACTATAGCTGAACTGCATGCTGTTCTGTACCATATGTTCTGCATGTTGGCAGATGGGTAATAGGGTGACTGTGTGTACGACCAATGTGCAACCTCACCTGCATGTGTGTGTGTTCCCTTTGGTGGTTATTTAGGTTGCATGCAGGGTCACTCTTGAACGTGAGGGAGATAGATGCATGTAGGATGTGTGTGTGCATGGGTGTGTTTGTGTGTGTGGCCACGTATGCATGTGTGATTGTGGTGTGTTCAGATGGCTGTACTTCCCTTTATGACCATGCAGGACATGGATATGGACTGCCACATTACACACTAGGAATACCTCTCATGTGTGTATTCACAGGACAGCAAATAGTATAATATGGTCTGTAGCATGGAACAGGCATCCAGAAGGAAGGTAGACTCCAGGTACACACTTAATATTGCAGTTAGCAGAGAGGTCACCTACAACCCATGTATGCAGCTCTACAGATGGATTGTGGAAGTACTAGTCAACACCAAGGAGTGTATCCAAATATTACAGTTGTCACATGATGGGCTGACTGAGCAGCATATCTGGCATGTACTGTGCTTTACATACTCATGATAGACCAGTGGGAGATATTATGAATGCAACATAGTACCCCACACATATAAGCGCCATGCACATAATTTCTAGCCATTCAGAGAGTGCATACCGAATTACAGCAGTAAGGCCATATAAATCCACCACACAAAGGTCAAGCAGGTAAAGTAGCAACAGGGCTTGTGTTGTGTCCACTTGTGTGGCCATTTGTAGGACTGTGATGTTAATGAGTAGTATCAATGTGTGTATGTTAGCAAGTGTGATGCAGGGTGGGGGTAACACATGGACATACAAGTGGGACTGACTGTAAAGCCATTGACAGATAGGTATAATGCAGTGTGTGTGTGTGTGTGTGTGTGTGTGTGTGTGTGTGTGTGTGTGTGTGTGTGTGTGTGTGTGTGTGTGTGGGTATACTGTTAGGCAGTGATGTACAGGTTTTAAAGTGCGTTTATTGCTCTCCCCCACAGGTGGCGAGGTGGGTCACATCTTTTCCTGCAAGCCAATCTGATGTACGTGTCCATACAGACACCGATGATGATGATACTAATGGTGAGGCACAGGTTGGATTGTCAAGGGACAACACTGTGCCTACATTTGACATACCCTTTTAACCACCACAACCCCACACACAGTTTCAGTGCCTATACGCACCCCATCACCAGTGGCCATAGTGGAGGGACAGCTGGCATTTAGTGCAAGTACACAGGGGAGTGTGGTGACCATGCCTGCTGTGTCCAGTCGCAGCAGGCATAGCTGATTGTCCAGCAGGGCACCACATAAGCAAATGTCCCAGGGTGCTTGTGGTAGGTCAACTGGACATCATGCCCCTGGCAGAAGCAACATAAGTGCTACCACCAGACGCATGTTTTAGGCTTTCATGGCGGCGAAGGCACATGCAGAACATTACCACAGACAGGCCCTCAGGCTGCAAAGGGTTGCTCTCACATCATCAAATGACAATGCCCATGAAATTACTAGTGCCATCTGTGGGTGGAGTAACTGAGTCCATGGATAGATGGTCTGGTGAGATGATGGCCCTCATTGACCATGGTCTGTCTGTGCTGGAATGTGTGGTGGGATTGGTGCGACATCTGCGTGAACATAGGGCAGCAACACCATCAGCTGGTAGTCAACGTGGACATAGCAGGACACCAAGGGGCTCTTGTAGTGGTGGTAGCACCCCTGGCAGTGTGGGGGCGGTATGCTGTCTACACCACACCACAGCAGGCCAAGTGCACGTGGTGCTGGCCAGTCCCAGGAGGGGCATGGTACCAACAGACAAATGTCATCCGCAGGTGAGAGTAGCACATCAAGGGCTGTAGCTGGATGTGCCTGTGGAACACCTGGTAGGTGCAGTCCACATGTCTGTGGCCAGAGGCACTGAACTGCACACTCTGCCAGGTATGGACTGCAGCTGTCCATAAACACCTGTGTAGGGCAGCCACATGGCAGAACTGTGTGTATGCATACCCACACCGTCTCAAAAACACACCTAGGGCAACCTCATACCTACACACACCATATCACCTCAGCCAGCTCCCCGGAGTACACCTCTAACCCACACACATGGTGTCAAATGTATGGGCCACCCTTGGCCTCTGGCAAACCAACACCACATCCTGTGCATATGATGATACCTGTGCCCCATCTCTGTCATCCATACCATCAATGCAGGGACAGGCTGATATGGTTCTGATGCACACAGTGACTGCACAACAGTGTAGCACAGTACTGCAGTGTAACATATTGTAGGGGTAGGGTTTGAGGCACATTTGTCAGGTAGTGTAGTCATAAGGCAATGATGCATTACAGCTGTTAGGTACACTGCTTGATTGCGGTCTCTATAATGTTATCCAGTTGTGTTGTAGGTGCACATATGTCAGCAGTAGGATGTTCTACAGTCATATTCCACAACAGGGTATGTAATTACACAAGCTTAATATGACAGTATAATAACCATCTGATAAACACCATCCTCATATTTACCACTCACACAGTAACCGTACATACACTGGTCATGGCACAGTGAGGTCCATTGGCTGTCTGTGGTATGGGACACCTCTGCCTGGTCCTACAGACATGTGAGCAAATAGGGTACCATACACTGGGGCAGCATGTAACATCACATAGTACAGGACAAAGAACAATTGTATCTACAACAGTCTGTGCACTGCCCAAGGTACGTATGCACAATACACAGATTATCTTCAAATTCCTAACTCAGGTGTCTGCAACCTGTGGCTCTGGAGACACATGTGACTCTAACAACCTGCTGTAGTGGCTCCCTGTACCTCTGAGGGTTAATGGACACTGTAATGCACCACCCTTACACAAACACAGACAGAGATCAACCAGGGCCAACACAGGAACACAATCATGGATGGATGTTGGGTATTGCTCTGATACAATTAGTTCTGTCATATATAGTATAACAATATTTGAAACCTTATATGCAGTGTTATCTTATTAGGGGTCAATTAGCTGTTGTGGTTCCCAATGGTGGGAGTGGTGCAACATCTGCGTGGACATAGGACAGCAACACCATCAGCTGGTAGTCAACGTGGAAATGGCGGGACACTAAGGGACTCTCGTAGTGGTAGTAGCACCCCCGGCAGTGTGGGTGAGGGGACAGACATGACTCCTGGGATACTGAAGGTTGCAGACTCCTGCCCAATGTACACAGACAACAGTACTGTATACACAACCACAAATTGTCCAAGTCATGTCGTCAGTAAAAGCCAATACTATACACAGCATGTCTAGCAGTCTGATATCTGACTGGCTTGTTATCAGGTATTATGTCAATGAATAATGGTGTACAGAACATATGCACCATATATATGTGGGCTTCATTTGAACAACACATGTGTGGCCCTCTGCAGTGTAGAAGTCAGTGTATGTAACATTGTTATATGCTCCTGTAAGTCAGTCTATGTGGGTGGGAGCACCATTAACCTATGGTGTTACAGTATGGGCGGTGTAATAGTAGTAAGCTGGCTTACCATACATTTCACCTTGTGAACATTGCTGCCCTACTGATTACTGCCATACAGCCTGTTCTGTTTCTCATTGCAACTGTGATGATTTCAGTTATGCATTTTTATGTAACAGATGCATTCCATCATCAACCTCTGTCTTTTCCACCTAGGTATTGAGTACAGAGTGTAGCTAGTGGCCGCTGGCCTGTATATCTGCAGTACTTACTGTTGATTGATTGTTATCCTGTGACTCAGTCTGTCTTTCCTGTTGTACTACTTGAAGGCCTTGGCCTTGACACCAGCATATGTTATGCTTTCTGATTACTGTAATAAATGATCTGTCTGAGGGTTTCATTCATCTCTTTGTATGTATTTCAAACATGTGTTGTGTCACATCCTTGTACTCCTCTATGGGTATATGTTTCAGGCAGCAATTGTCTTTTGTATGTGTGACTCATACACTGTCCATCTGATGAGGTTGCGACTGTAGGGATACTGGCTGTTCAGTGTAGTGTGCACCCTCTAATAATGCATCTTCCTAGACATACCTCTGTGTGTGTGTGTATGTGTAGTTGCATACGTCTATATATATATATATATATATATATATATATATATATATATATATATATATATATGTAAATATATATATTTAGACATATATATGTATCTGCATACCTGTGTCTGTGTATATGTATCATAGGAATGTTTTATTGCTTCCATGTTGTACATTCTCTATAGTAGCCAGACTGTACTGTATATGTTATCGACACCAGCCTCACATCATACAGGTGGCATGGCTTACTGTTAATATGTTGTGGCCATGAAATGTCAGGTCCTGGTCATGGGATTTGCACCAGCTGGTATTGTATTCCATGACATACTTGTGTGGCTGGGGCCTGGGGGGGGGGGGGGTATAATATTGATACATGTCAGGCGTATGTTGCTTGAGCCCACTCACCCTCATTAATGGTGCCTGTGGTCATATATGTATTTGTTATGTGCTCTATTATATCAATAGATATATATCTGTATATAACTAAGAATGAACTTCGGGACAGGAAAGCATTCAAAATGAATTAATAAAAAAACAACAGCAACTCATGTATTATCTAGTGCTTTTGTCTTATTTAATATCAAGACTTATTCAGAAAGATGTGTCATTAATTCAGGCAACCATTTAAACATTGTTTACATACCTTATTCTGAGCTATTTATTTAAATTAGCTACACAGTTCCTGTCCAATGATAAAGCCGGCCTTGTAATCCTCCAAGGTGCAGTGTGCATCTTCATTATCATTACAAAGGTAAAACAGAGCGAAACATGTAGTGTCATGTGTATACAGGGGATGTGTCCATCACATATACCTGGAACCTAACCTGTTATGAGTCACGTTTCAACTGCGGTTGTGTGCACCTCGTATACCTAGAAGACAACAGGAAAACAACAGCTGAGTGCATGTCGAGGGGGCATGCAACATGCTAGGAAGGTCAAAGCTGGATCATCGGTGAAGTGGAACTGGGAAATGAGACTGGGTATGGGTGGGAACATATCACGGCTTCTCAGACTGGTGGCCAGATACTACCAGTGGGCTGAATACTGTTGACTCACTACATCTACTCATAAAACCAAAACAGGTTCATCCCAGTTGTGAAAACCTACAAATACAAATGGCTTCTTTGGGTTGACTCTTAACTCCAAAGATAGAGATTGTATGTGTGTAACATGGACTAGGCTGTAGGGAAGCCTGAATAGGCTTGGGTCGAGACAACATACATGTTGGGTCCCTAGCACTGGAGAGGTCAATGTGTAGAGGTGTGAAGAGTCTGCCCTAGCACCCGGAGGATGGATGGTTAATGTGCACGTGGGGACTGGGGTTTGCAGGGAGCAATGGCCATGACATTATGAATCGAGGCATGTCTGGTTTGGATGGACTTGTTGTACTCAGACTGCCTTGTGGAGGTAGTTGCCAAAGGGGGGGCAGGGGTGGGTAATGGGGAGAGTAACAATGTGGTTGTGTAACAATGAGATGAATGTATGGCCATGCTGGGAGGGTGCACCAGGGAAATTAGTAGAGTGGAGGCTAAGGAACATAACTTGGGCTTAGTCAAATGAAATAGGTAATAAAAATAAATTGCTATGCAACACTGATAGACATAGCAGGGTCACATTTCAATAATGTAGGTGTTAATATGACACACTTCTGATCAGATCAAGTCCCACTACATTTCAATACTTTTAATTATTTTTGTTTCTGTCATACACACACACACACACACACACACACACATATATATATATATATATATATATATATATATATCTGTATGCATACATATATTGCTGTATATAGATATATTGACAGATATATATATCTACATGTATATCTGTATGCATATGTATATATATATATATATATATATATATATATATATATATACATATGTAGATATTTATATAGATACATAGATAGATATAATAGTGGGAGAGGTATATATCTATTACATCTACATGTATAAGTACATACCCTGCACTGTTGACTTCTTTTGCAGTATGCTATGTTTGTGATAACATCTGATTTATGTATATCTGCCATGGCTTAGTGGTAAATTGCATTGGCTGTGGTGTGCAGCCTTGCTGAGGCCTTTTATTTTGTTGCTGGGCAGAACAAGGGCTGTTGGATAGAGAGTGATTAAGGCTCTTTTAAGTGGGTTTGAACGACAGTAAGCACTGCTAACTTCCGGTTACAGTTTCTCACACTCAGTTAGCTGCTAAATTGCTTAATCTGTGTAGGCAGTGCTGAAACCCACTTACTGCCACTTAAAAGTGCTTACTCCTGTGCAAACACACTCACAACTGCTTTAAAGTGTCTTAATCATTCTATATCTAATGGTCTATGTTCTGCCCAGCAACAACCTAAGCAGCCTCTGCTAGTATCAAACCCAGGACCCTGCACACCATAGCCAAAGTGATTTACCACTAAGCCATCCCAGATACATGTATCCTTGATGTATTCACAAACATAACATCCAGCCCAGTCATTCAACAGTATAGAGAATGTATTCCAACATGTAGATGTATGTCTGTGAGTAAATATATTAATGTCTAAACACATACAAAATATTCATATATATATATATATATATATATATATATATATATATATATATATATATGTATATTTATATATATATATATATATATATATAGATATATATATATATATATATATATATATATAAATATTTATGAACATATAAACATGCAAATGCCTACATCTATAGATATATATGTCCACATCTACATGTCTAAATATATACAGCGGCAGATTTTATATATATATATTTATATAAACATACATCTGTAGATAACAATGGGGAAATAACAATAGATATATGTCCTCATGCAACAGTAATGGGGTTGAGAGGCCCCACTCAATATACATCTGGTACGAATAGGTAGACCCCCCCCAGCCAAGCAAACCCCCCGTGTAATATAGTACCAAGTATTGCAGATCACATAACCAGGACCAGACACGACATGGCCATCCCTGGGATACATATACACAGACACATATATGCAGATACAGGTATATATACATATCTATACATATATATATATATAGATATATAAGTCACTACACATACATACACAGAGATTTGTATAGTAATATACATATGTAGTACGTGAACAGAATATGGATCAGCCAGTATTCCTACAGTCACCAACTTACCAACTGGAAACTGTATGAGCCACCCATATGAATGACATTCATTGCCTGCAACATATACCCACAGAGATATCAAAGGGTATAACACCACACACAGGTGTGCATAAATGAATGTGAAAGCTTTATTTGTGCACTATGACAGTTGTATATGCCATGTCATATAGCTGTTTAGACACTGACATCCATATGAACAGTGTAATGCAACTGTGAAATAGTTATACTAAGACAATAGTCTGGAAAGGTTGACATATGTTGCTGTCCAGGCCGAGGCCTTCAAGTACTACATCAGTAATGACCGATTGGGCCACAGCATACTAGACAATCAACAGTATGTAATGCAGATGTATAGGTCAGCAGCCCCTATCTACACTCTATACACAATCTCTAGGGGGTACTGACCCCATATGACACAATAATATGTATCTGTTACATAACAAGGCATACCTGACACCATCACAATCACACTGACTAACAGAACATCCCATACGGCAGGAGGCAGGAGGCAGTAGGCCTGCATTTACCCAAGTTAGATTGTATGGTAAAGTACATCCAGATACCTTAAGGCAGCTTATCCCAGGTACCCACACATGTTGTAACAGCCTAGGTTAGTCATGGTGCACCCCCCTACACTCACTAATACTGGGCCATATACCACTGTTACATATACTGGCCTCTGGAGTGCATTAGGGCACACCTGTATTGTGGAGATGAAACCTACACATATATGGCCCTAACCCCCCAGTATGTGTGGGGGACACAACAGCAGTGGAGTGATGGCAGGAATGACAGCATGACATCTACACAGCCCACAACATACAACCCCTGACAGTATGTCATATGTGTAAAGCCCGGTATGTAGGCGGAGGAGAGAGGCTGGAACACAGGCACATATGTGTAAAACTGTTGTCATACAGTAAGCAAGATATGTATATATGTACATATCTATATGGATATATGTATACTTATATATACATATATGTTCACCATATTGCCTGCGCATGGAGTGGAGCCCTACCTCAGCCCCAGTAGTCCCAACCTCTCAGTGCAAGGGGATGCCACATATGTAGTGCAGGTATATTTGTAGACTATTGCTACTGTAATCGGGATTGTCTTCATGGAAATAGTGTGTGTGGGAGGCCACATCTGCTGTTAACATGTGTGCCATTGGTGACTTACAGAATCCTAAGGTCATCATAGTACAGTACCACTGCTAGGACAATAATGTCCCTGTGGACTACAGCTGCGATGTGGCCAATATATGTGGACAGTCTGACACACTTGGGTCAGTCTAGGGGTGTACACAGAACCCCTTCATGCAAGACATGTGGACCAGGCCTGTCAATGTGGATGTTAACACTCATGTAGTGGGTATAACATGTACATACTGGTATACATTTGCCCCCATAGGTTATGCATTCATACACCCCTGTTTATCCTGACAATAACCATTGGTACTGAGGTGCCATGGCCACATACTATCCACTAGTTACTGACATATATCTGAGCAGCATCCCATTGCATTGTCTGACATACATAACTGTTATGGTGGCCAGGCAGCAGTACATCTGGCAAGTATCTGGACATGACATCTCACTGGATAAATACAGTAAGCTGCTAGGCATATATCACAGCATAGTGCAGGCTACAGGCAGACTGACTCAACACTGGGCTACATCTCCTATGTGGGAATACACATGTACCTGCATAAATAGCAGGCTCTACAGGCATGTCGCATCATAGAGTAACAGACACCTGTGTGAAAGTGCATAACCACAACCAATGTGAACACAGCCACAGCCACATGTGGTAAACTAGTGTACTATTACAGTATATGGACTATCAAAAGAGTAAGAAACAGCTCCAAAACTGAATAGACTCACCGTTACAAAAACAGGAAAAAATATATTGTAATAACAAATGGTGGTCTAACCACGATCCCAAAGTTCAAAAAATCCAAAGTTGAAAATTCAAATAATCCACTGCAGAGTCTTCGTAGTAAAATGAAGAGATTTTATTCCATGGACGGACAGATATAAGCGCTTTCGCGTAGGATGACCTACGCTTCTTCAGATACAAACTATATAGCAAACTCTCCCTTATTTATACTACAAATGGCGGGAAACATAATCTTAATTAGTAGTTAATTATATAATCAACTGATTCATTAAGTTGCGGAAATATGTCCTGCCTGAAGTAACGCGTTCTAAAACAACACCATAAATAATCACAATCATAGCTACAATACATTCTTCCTAAATATGATTCACCAATATGTTAAAACATTATGTTTTTAAAGTATGCATGATGTTATAAGCCATTTGATTTTGATGATTAATGTATAAAAACCTCATATAAATTAGCTGTCAATTGCAAAGTGTATCGCAACCAGGCTGATGCAAACTGCCGATAACATGCTGTTATCTCTACACATAAACCAAGTTGCAGATGTATAATATACATAAAATACATAAAGTATATTGCATATAGAACTAAATCACTTATGCAGTAGATTGCATTTAGTAGATATATCTCTCTTGTTCATCATATAGTATATTCTGCAGAGTAACTGTCAGATGCACGAATGCATTGTAAACAAAACCCTTAGCCAATGAAATGGCGTTGATCATGAATAATAGCGTAGATGTCAAATACTAAAAGATTGTCACAAACAAGTTAACAATAATAAAATTAGATGGGTTCCTTTGTAAGCTAGTTTATATAAGAAACAACATTAAATACATATGTCTTTTCTTAATCTCTTACATTGAAATACAATTAAAATAGATCAATTCATCTAGCAACCACTAGCGGAACTAGGTCCCGTAATAAATAATATTGGTAACGTAATGTATAAGCTGTACGCTAGGCATAGCAACTTGTATCTAGCAATTAATAATACAACTTTGTGCTGTGAAAATATATATATAAAAATACACTACAAGATGTAATTTTTAAACTACATCTTTATATTATTGCCTGTATCTCTGAAAGTAATGTGTGTTCGCCTGGATAGAATAGGCGTGTGCAAGCTGTTTAGGTGATTCCATAACTATTGATTTTAATCCCGTGTACAGATGAGAATCTAAAATATGGAATAACAAGATGTGTAATATTCCAAATAAATAGCAATACGTCATTAAATGCATGGCATATTCAATGAATACATAGCCTATCAATTCTTGATTCATATTGGCTGTTATAAATTAAACTCTACAAGACATATTTTAGCGAATGCCCATCATATCGAGATTATGAGAACTTTTGCATTAAAATTCTCTGTGAACTTCAGAGAATGTTATATCTAGAATAACTTAAAAAAATATATATATACGTGTACAGTTACAATCATATGAAACTCTATGGCTCATTTAAAACCATGAGCAATATTAATTATATGAGTAAAAACAACAAGAAATTACAAGCTTTATCTAACACCATAAATTAACATATGATTCTATAAGAAGTGTATTAAGTGGTAGAATATGCTAAAGTCCCTTATGACACATCATCAATGTGAATCATAGATATAAAAGTCGTAACTTTAAATAATGGCAACATATCTACATATGCATCTTTCTATTCACAGATCTCTGTGTATATATGCTGATAAATCCCATTACATAAAATCCTAGGTACATAAAACCTATATATGCATCCTAGTTGTTCTTACAAATAGCCTTAAAGCTATAAACTTCCGACATGACAATAAGGTAATACTTCTTCATATGATGTATGAAGCTGATTCATAATCAACATTTAACTATTATATGAACCAATAATTAATAAATATCCTTATAGAATCTGCAGCAATTAATTATTGAGAATATATGTTCAAATAATAACTGATGCTGATGAACTAACATAATGATCTGGAGTGTTTCAAATATGCACTGCAGATAAAAGTTGAGACTGTATATTCTGACCTGTGTATATAATTGATTATTTTAAAGTATGGGCTTAATAGAGATAAAATTGTTCAACCCTGGATATAAATGTGCCCCTAGTTTTAATATCCAATTAATCCAATATATTCTCAATAATTAATTGAATTTTCAACTTTGGATTTTTTGAACTTTGGGATCGTGGTTAGACCACCGTTTGTTATTACAGTATATGGACTATCTGATATACGCCATCCTTATATGAGCCACTCACACAACAACCCTACATATAATGGGCCGCTACATAGTGTGGTCCAATGGTTGTCTGTGGTTTGGGACATGTGTGCATTCGCAACTACAAACATGTAAGCTGATAGGGTGACATACAGTGGAGTAGCATGTAACATCTGATAGAACAGGACCAAGAACAATGACATCTACCACAGTCTCTGCACAGGCCAAGGTACATATGCACTATACACACACACTGTCGACAATTACCAGACTTACACATACCTCAGTACTGTACACACAACCACAGAATGCCCAGGCTATGTCCTCAAATATAACCCCTACTATACATAACATGTGTAGCAGTCGGATATCTCACTGGCTTGTTATCAGCTATGCTGTCAGTGAATATGGTGTACAGAACATATGCACCCCCTACTGCATGACATATGTACAAAGGTTGACAGGGTTGTGGCTGGAGGCACAAACACAGGTCCAATATTGACATGTCGCTGTGATGACCTCATACATTTCCTGTCGTAACAGAGTGTGATGCAACATATGTCCTATGAGGGATATGATGTCAGTACCTCTCCTGGCTGTCACCATCTACTGACTGCAATCCTCACACTACCTTCTGCAGTCAAGAGATAGGTACTCTGTGGGTAACACAAGGAACACAAGGCACCACACACTGCCCAGTCTGCAGATGACCCTACAGATGGAAATTCCTCATAAACATAGCACCAACATGACAAGTACTAAAACATGTAGGGCAACCATATCCACACACACCCTATTAAACCAATATTACCCCAACTGCAGTATAGTAGCATTTACAGTCTGTAGTCAGGACAGGCACATCCTCCTCCTGTGTGTTGTCCTGTTTCCACGGTGTATGTTGTCAGAGGTAAATCCCCAGTCCATCTGTGATGCTGTTTGCCAAACAACAGATCTAGTTCCTGCTTACAGTGAATGAAAAGGCCCAACACCAACATGATGTTCCTAGATATTGGAGTGTGTTTCCATGCAGTTGGCTATTGGAATGTTGCCACAGCTGTTCCACATGCAATCAGCTAGAGGAGGGCTGTAATCTGTGCAGTGGCCATCAGCTGATCATGAGCATCCCTGACAATACACATGCCACTTCCTAAGCAAAGCAGGTGTAAGTCTCCACATCCACCAGAGAGGGAGTGAGAGAGGCAGACAGAGGCAAAGATAAGTCAGGGTGGGTTGGGAGAGTAAAAGGTAAGCATGTTTGTGTCACACATCTACCAGTCCAGGGTATCGAACCTGTGACTGACTATGTACTGATATCACATCTGTTATCCCCTCATGGTGGATATTGTGAATTATGCTAGGGGTACCATATAAGAAAGTTTAAAAACACACTCACCATTGGGTCCAGTTGTTACACACTCACAATCACATCCACACAGGACACATACGACAAACATCAACACATTATAACACACACACCTGTCATACCTGGGATTATAACCCCTACTTAACTAATTATTACACTACAGCACTATGCCATTATAGAACATGCCACAAATATTAGTGGAGCATTCTTTCCCCAAGGGTTTATTTCACAGTGAGTGACATCAGCAGGACTGCCAAAGTACAGCGAATGAATTGTAGTTAGTGTGACTAGCCAAACATGCATTGCTCTCTACACAGGCATAGGTACAGACACAAAAGCATCCACAACTCCCATGTGTAAGAATAGAACCCCTACCAGAGTTCTATATCACACTACAGCATTGCGCTGTTATAGTACACATGACAGAGACTGCTGGAGTATCCCTTCCCCAAAGGTGTAGTTCACAGTGATTGACATCAGTAGGACTGCCAGAGTAGAATATTTTAATTGTATTGAGTGTGACTGACCTAAATTGCCCTATTTAGTCTGTATGCATTAACCGCTGTTCTGGCCAGAACAAAAATAACCTGCCTTTGCAGGTCATAAATCCAGGACCCTGTACACTATAATCATAGTAACTAACCACTAAGCCATCACAACAGTACATGGGACTGCGGTCCCACCAAAGTAATCCCACCATAGGATAATCAAACTGAACATGTAAAAGGAATGTATATACAGTTGTCCGTAAAAGACATCTCCAAGGCCAACTTCATGCTACTCAAGGCAGGAGTGACAATGTTTGTGACACCCATGGAGACAGGAGCTGACAGTTCAACTGATGGATCCTGGACTAAGGTACTGTATGAGCACAGCCACTTGTGCATGATTCCTGACATCCCACATAGAACCACGATGCTCACCTCCCAAATAATAAAGCCAATCTGTTGGTCTCCTGCCATTTACAGAGTATACAACAGATGGCAGACACTGTTGAAGAAAAAAGGGTAATCCAAGGATGCCAACAACTCCCTTACCAGCCCCAATAAGATGTTGAGATCCCTCATGGAATCCTCCAAAGCACGTTATGTAACTATAATCGACACAGATTCTACAGAACACCTCACAGCATTCTATAGTTATGTCCGAATTCAAACTGGCAATGCTCAGAAGTGCTCTGAGCTGCAACAGAATGGCATTACATATACAGCTCCCATGGAATGTGCCAATATCCTGGCAAATTGATTTAGTGCCAAATTCACCCACTCTCACCACCAAAATTGCCCATGTCAATACAAAAAGGGTTCCATTGCCCAGTAATCATGGCCACATAGGCAGGAAATGCACTACCCACAGCTAAGAATACAGCATCCATGGGACCAGATGACATCCTGGGTTGAGTACTACATGAACTACAAAATGGAATGGAAACTTACCTAACTGTCATGTGTAATCATAACCTCGCATCAGGCCTGGTGCCCACTGAGTTAGCTGCTGAATTGCTTAACCTGTGTAGGCATTGCTTAGCTCCGTGCAAACAAACACAAACTTGCTTACAGCTGCTTTAAAGTGCCTTAACTACTGTGTATCCAATGGGCCATGTTCTGCCCAGCAACAAACTAAGCAAGGCTCAAACCAAGGACCCTGCCCACCATAGACAAGGTGATTTCCCACTAAGCCATGACAGATACAAAATGATTTGATGCTTTCAGAAACATATCATCCAGTCCAGTCATGCAACAGTACAGAGAATGTATACCAACATCTAGATGTATGTGCGTGTACCTATATTAATATCTAAACAGATACAACATATCTAGATATGTAGACATATATATATATATATATATATATATATATATATATATATATATATATATATATATATATATATATATATATATATATATATATATATATATATATATATTACTTTCTAAAACTATATGCATATCTATCAATATATATGCACATATATACATGCATGTGCCTAAATCGACATATATATGTGTCTACACCTATATGTCTACATATAGACAAGCACGTTACATATGTGTACACAGATATATATCTATGTAGGTGTATACGGACATGGTTTTATATATATATATATATATATATATATATATATATATATATATATATATATATATATATATATTAGCAGATATATAAATCTATATAGGTATATATGGCCATAGATCTGTAGATATCAATGGCAGATTAACAAATACGCATATGTCCACATGCACCGTTAAAGGGGTTGAGAAGCCCCACACACTATACGTCTTGAACGAATAGGCATCCCCCAACAGCCAAACACGTGGCTGTCCTTTATGTCACATGTATGGGTATGGTTTGCACCCCAGCTTCTCGGCTAATTTACATCTGTTATCCCTGTATGGTTGACATTGTGATATATAGTAGGGACACCATAAAAGAAATAAGCAAAACCCCCTCCACATTGCCAACAGGTGTCACACACTTAATCCCACTTCTACACACACACACACACACACACACACACACACACACACACACACACACACACACACACACACACACACACACACACACACACACACACACACACACACACACACACACACACACCTGTCATGTCTGGCAGTTGAACCCCTACCTAACTAGTTTATTATACTACAGCACTATGCAGTTATAGTATGCGCCATGGACATTACTGAAGTGCTTCTTCCCCAAAGGTGTATTTCACATTGAATGACATCAGCAGGATTACCAAACAGGGCCATTTCAACTGTACTGCGAGTGACTAGCCTAAAATTCATTGCTCCCTACTCAGACAGTGAGACACACACAAAACATCCACAAGTGATATGTGTGTGTATTGAACCCCTGACCAAGGCCTATATCACACTTCAATATGGAGCAGTCATAGGGTGCACCACAGGGATTACTACATATCTTGTTCCACAAAGTTGTATTTCACAATGAATGATGTCAGCAAGATTGCCAAAGTAGGGCATTTGAAATGTACTGCGAGTGAATAGCCTATGATGCATTCCTCCATACACAGACATTGGAACACACACAAAACATACAGAACTGCCCTGGGTGGAGTTGAAACCCTACCACAGTTCTAAATTACACTACAGCAGTACGCAGTTGCAGGACGTGCTACAGAGATTACTGGGCTATGATTTCCCCAGAGGTGTATTTCTAGGCAAGTGACATCAGCAGCCTTGCCAAAGTTGAGTATATGTATTGCACGGGGTGTGAGTGGGCTAAAAAGCATTTGCTCTACTCAGTCTGACACACACACACAAGCACACAGTTGCCAGGTCTGGAGTTAGAACACCTACTTAACTACTTTATCACACTACAGAAATACACAGTTACAGGACACGCTATGGAGATTACTGGGCTATGATTTTTCCAGAGGTGTATTTCTAGGTGAGTGACATCAGCAGCCTTGCCAAAGTTGAGTATATGTATTGTATGGGGTGTGAGTGGGCTAAACAGCATTCACTGTACTCAGTCAGACACACACACACACACACACACACACACACACACACACACACACACAGTTGCCAGGTCTGGGGTTAGAACACCTACCTAACTACTTTATCACACTACAGCAGTATGCATTTACAGGGCACACAAAAGAGATTACTGGGCTATAATTTTCCCAGAGGTGTATTTCTAGGTGAGTGACATCAGCAGCCTTGCCAAAGTTGTGTATATGAACTGTACGGAGTATGAGTAGCCTACAAAGCATTTCTCTCTACACAGTCAGAGACCAAGAGACGTGTACACAAACACACACTCACACAGTTGCCAAGTCTGCAGTTAGGACTACTACCTAACTAGTTTATCAGTACAGCAGTACACAGTTATGGGATGCACCATGGGGATGACTGAGCTACAGCTCTCCCAAAGGTGTATTTCACATTGGATGACATCAACAGGCATGCCATCATACTGCTATGAGGAGGACAGTGTGTGCATGGGCCATAACCCATTCATATAGGGGTTGACATGTCACATGCAGGCACACATGGGGTCATATGCCACAGGTATGTGTATATAGCTACTAGGTGACTACTTCTTTGTACAGTTGTGTTGCACAGCTGGCACGTGCAACAAGCCATCATGCTGACAGATACTGGTGGCTATTATCTGCATTGAGTGGCACCTGCACCTCATGTGTTTGGGGCCCTTTGGCTGTGTGCTGGGTGGGACAGGCCCAAATGACTCCTTATCATGGTCACCCTATTCAACACATCTATGTCCATCTACCGTTGGCTTATTATAGTGTGTTGTCCTTAAATATATATCTGTATTCCTATCTACTGTGTGTGCAAGGCAGGAGTGGTGCATACTGACATGTGTCTGCACTAAGAACTGCAACTGCCAGATATGTCTGGTCCACTGGTGTTTGCTGACATAGCTTTCATGTGTTTAAGTGTGCGAACATGCCCAGTATGGCCATCTATATTGCATGTGTGGATCAAGTCCAGGTAGTTTGTACTGCAGTGCTGACTTTTGTATTGTACACCGACAGGTAGCATGCTGTGTCTGCAGGGTATACATCAGTCATTTGGCATTTACTGTTGCTACATTTCTGCATAGTTGGGGAGACACCTGACTGCTTCTACATTTCTACACAGGGGTGGGGGGCACACCTGACTGTTACTATAAGTGTACATAGGATGGTGGGGAACACCTTACACTTTTACACATTTGCTAGGACTGTACTGGTATGTCGGGTACACCATTTCAGTTTGTAGTCTTACCTATCATGCTGGCTAGAGGCATACCAGTGTACTACAGATCTTAGCTTTAACTACCTACATATTAGTTTCTGACTCCATCCAACTGGCTGGCCTGCTGTAGTCTGTCTGTGTAGGCCTGAGGTGGGGTTACCCATGGGGCACATTCAGAGGCCATAGTACGCATTTATTTGTGTTTGTCGACACCTATCCTGCTGGCTGTGACTGTTGTTGGGTATGTGCCCCCCAACTGGCATGTGTGGGTCACTTTCCTTGTGGGTGTCCCAGTCTTGAGGGTGGTGCTGCAGGGCTGCCTATGTCAGATGCACATAGTACACTCTCTATACATTGTTCAGCACAGGTAGTATCATGTTTGGCATCCCTTTTACTGTATGTGTGAGTCAGAGAGAGGTGTAATTCCCTGGGTCCCTACTGTTTCAGTGCATGTGCTATGTGTTGCCTCTTTGCCAAAGCCAGGGTATACTGGGCACGCCTCTTCCTGCCTACTAGGGCAGGCTCAGGTTGTTCCTCCTCTGAGTCACTCTGCGCCTGTGCAGGCCTTGGCACTGGTGGGGGGCTGTGTGGCCCTGCTCCATGCTGTTCCTGCTGCAGCTGTTTCTGCAGGATCATATTGTGTAGCATGGCACATACAAGAACAATTTGAGTACATGTAGTTGGTGAGTACTGCAAGGCTCAACCAGATGTGACAAGGCACCAGAACTGTGCCTTGAGCGTCCCAAACACACGCTCTATTATGTTTCGTGTTTGTGCGTGTGCCGCATTATGGCTTTCTTGTTCGGGTGTGTGTGTGCATTTCTGATGGGTGTCATCAGTCATGGCTCCAGTGCGTATCCAGCATCCCTCACTAGGTGACTGCGTAGGATGTCCCCATTGGCAAATGTCTGGTCCAGCTGTGCCAGATGCCAGATGTGGGAATCATGGTAACTTCCAGGGCAGCCAGCACACACATTCATTATTATGTCCTGGGCATCAAACATGACCTGGCAGTTGATGGAGGGGAAGCCCTTGCAGTTGATTTAGAACCTACCCTGCTCACCTGGTGGTGCTTTAATGCATATGTGAGTGCAGTCTATTGCACCCACTACCTCAGGGTATTCTGCTATTTGGCAGAATAGACGAATATTGCTGGCCAACGCCTCATGGATGATGGAGAAATATATGTGCTCACCGACATGTGCTGACATGGCATCCAGGAACTGGTGGAGTACCCTGGATGCTGATGCCTGTGAAATCCCCATCATATCCCCAGTTGGCCTTTGGAAGGTACCTGTAGCTAGTATTCTTAGGCCTACACATACCTTGGTATCCACTAGGATGGGTTCCCCTCTGTTGGTTCCGTATGTGAGGCGTGGCCAGCACAGCTGAACAATTTGCTGTAGGAGGTCCCTGTCCACCCTATAGCAATCCATTATCTCTAGCTCATGTAGCCCTTGGTATGTTATCCTGGGTCTGTACACTCTTCTCGATCTCCTCACTGTGGGTTGCTCAGCAGCATTCACATCCTCACCACTCTCCACCTCTTGCACATGCTGGTTTATGATAGCAAAAGCAGCCCCTAGAATTTTTTCTCTTGCTTTTGTTTTGTAATATTCCCCATCTGTATACCCTGGTGGTGCAGAGTTTTTGGGAAAAATAAGGGGGAAAGGTGTTTGCATAGTTTATAGTGGTGTGCTGGGCTGGTCTGCTGCCTGTGTAATTGGCTGATTCTGATAATCTCACCTGTCAGCTAAGCTAGTTCTCCTTGATTAACTTCCTACTGCTGTTTTCCCTTCCCATTGCCTCCGTTTAAGCCTGTGTGCACTCAGCGCAAACAGAGTGCTCATATGTGCACAGAGCTGCTATTTCCTTGTTTAACTTCTTTTTCTTCCTGTAAAACCTGGTGCGTGGCACGCACACCCGCTTACACTTTGTAAAGAGTGCTAGGCAGGTTTAGACACACCCCTAGCTTAGCTGTGCTAACCTAGGAGCACTCTCGAGCCAAAGGTCTCCAATCCACTTACAGTATGCCTGACACACACACACCCATGATGTCACCTATATCCTAGTCTTGCACCCAGCTATTTATACTCTTACACTCTTGGGACCTGCCTCACACCCTGGGAAAATCTAGGATTCACTAACCTTTCCCTTATTTGCATAGGATGCATAGTTACATGTCCCACACTGAGCCTCCCCCCTTAGCAACCACTACTCACTGGTCAAGTTGTCTTTTGCCTGCCATTGACTTGCATGGCAGAATACTGATTTTTGTTAGAATGCTCATTTTCAGTTTATTTTATTATTTCTCCCAATCCCGTTTGAGCGACGCTGCCCTATGCTTACACAGCCGAGATCGGCGAAAAAAAAATAAAAGTTGTTTTATTTATTTTTTTTATGGTTTGTAATGCCAATGGCCTTCTACTTGGCCATTGGCATGCTTCCTCAGTAATATGCAGCCTTTATTTGGAGTTGTCATAGCTGTATTTTAGAATTTGCAGAAATGTACTCGGTTAGTAACTGAGTACAGTTCTGGAGATTGCACTTGTCTTGCATGGACTATTGCAAGCTTCCTGGATTGCAATATCACCTAATTTGCATGGATTTCTCCAGCAAATGAGGTAATTTGCATACCAGGGCTTAGTCCGTGCAAGATTAGTGCTGGAGCTCTCGTGCACGCCCCTGCCAGCTGTTCCTGGATCGCACGGCAGACATATTGCCTGCGTGAGCTACTGCACTAATCTTACACTCCTGAATCCAGGGGAATGTCTTCTCCTTCAGTGTTTTCAGGCAGACCAGAGATCCTTATGTTGTTTCTCCTTTTCCTGTTTTCTAAGTCATCTATTTTGTTAAGCAGCCATGTATTCTGTTTAAGCAGAAATTCTTTTTCAAATACTTCCTCTTTGATTCTCTCCTCAGTGTCATTTAGAGAAGTATCTATAGTTGTTATTTTTGCTTGGTGTTGCTGTAACAGTTCCTTAAGAGTATCAGCCTCTTTTTGAGAATTTAATATGAGGTTTTCTAAGTCATTTTTATAGCCATCCATCTTGATAGTTCCCGTAAGGTAGATGTGATCAATTTCAGTTCTTTTTTCAAAGCAGCATCTGGATGAGAATTCCTTGAGTTGTTCATATTCAGTGACACAATATATCTCCAAGTTATTTGACAGGAACATTTTTGTATATCTCCACCAAAATTGATATTTATGTAGTTTAGTAGTTTATCTATAGATTTCTGACATTTTAAACTCGATAATAATAAAACATTCCTATATTATTATACTAGTTTATGGAGCTCTCAAAATTCAAAGACTATAAAGAATATATACTTTCAGAAGTACAACATTTTCTAGACATAAATAATACTCCTGAAGTCTCCATTGTCTATGTTTGGGATGCCTTAAAATCATATCTATATGGACAAAGTATCAGATGGTATAATAACAAAAGAAAATCTTGGGATAAGGAATTGTTAGATATTCAAAGTAAACTAGACTCTTATAAACATAACAATAAAGAAAATATTATGGACAAGAAAGTTATTGAAGAAATAAACAAACTAAATGAGAAATACAAAGAAATTTTAACTCATAAAGTTAAAATAACTTTAGAGAAATACAAGTTTTGTCTTATTCAATAAGCCCCAAATACTTACATAGACTTAAAAATAAAACAAAAGATTGAATAAACAAAACCATATCAAAGAAATCTTTTCTCTAAGGAAAAGAAGAATGTTTCTAGTATACCAGAAATACTGGATGAATTTAGAAATCACTTTCACAAGATTAACCATAACAACATTAACATGGAACCTAAAGATAAAATAAAGGAGTTTATAACCACAAACATGAATAAAAAGCTTAATAAACAACAGATTAAACTATTGGACAAGAGTATTTCATATACAGAAGTTATTACACAAATAAATAAGCTTAAATCAAACAAAGCACCGGGTAATGATGGTATTATACCAGAGATATATAAAATCCTTTCTAAAACTACATATTCATTAATACATAAGGTTTTATTCTGGCCCAAACTGAGTTAATAACCCCCCCCATCTTGGCAATATACATTTATTTCACCAATTTTAAAACCTAATAAAGATCCAACTAGATGTTTTTCATATCGACCCATCTCATTACTTAATGTTGATTATAAAATGTTTATGAGTATTTTTGCTGATAGATTGAAGACAATTATCCCGGCATTATAGACATAGATCAGACGGGCTTCATTGTAAATAGAAATACTTTTGATAATATAAGAAGAACTTTAACATTAATTGATTTTGCAAATAGGAAAAAGAAAGATTTAACACTTATTAGTCTTGATATAGGTTCAGCATTTGATTCAGTAAGTTGGGACTATCTGTTTACCTTACTGAAATGCACAAATTTCTCTGATGCATTTGTAAATTTAATTGAGCATTTATACAAAGGAACGCTGGCTTATATTAAGGTAGGAACATATGTTTCACAAAAATACCCATTCTTAAAGGTACAAAGCAAGGATGTCCACTTTCTCCACTATTATTCACTTTAGTAATGGAGCCTTGGGCTAATTTGATTAGAAACAGTACTGACATAGAGGGTTTTGAAATAGAAGAAAATACAACATCAAAAATTCAACTTTTTGCAGATGATGTTCTAATTACATCAGCAGGATCTAATTCTTCTATGCAGTCTTTATTTGATAAAATGATGAATTTTAAAAGTATTTCTGGTTTAATATTCAATGAAGAAAAAACTAAAATACTACCTATATATACACAAAAAAATACTCTCATTAGTGATTTTACTAAATATGTACCCAACTCAGGTCAGATAACTTATTTAGGTATAATACTATCTAAAGATATTAAATCTATTATATATAATAACTATAATACCTGTTTAATTAATATACAAAATATTTTTAATACCTGGAATAATATGTTTTTTACTATGGAGGAGAGACTTACAATTATTAAAATGATAATATTCCCCAAGATTTTATACTTAATACAATCAATAATACTTTCACCTACAAAAATAACTATCAAGAAACTGAATACACTAATGTTAAATTTCTTATGGGCACCTAATAGACCTAGGATTGCATTAAAGAAACATACTAATAGCTGGTCTCAAGGGGGTATTTCTTTTCCAGACTTTAATTTATATATTATCTCTTCTATTATAAAAGTTATTACTTTATTAATAGATCGGTCATATGTCAAAATGGAAAGATTATTGGGAGCTAATTAGTATGCACTTCATGAAAATCTCCTTAACACATAAAAATATGATTATAAATAACTCCATGTTGGGGTTGCTAAAGGAATTTTGTACTTCACCTATTACACCTAAACATATGGTCTGTTACCCATTAAATATTATTATTAGTTATCGTAACTTTATATTCATGCACCCTAAGTATAGGGAATGGAATTTTATTGTATTCCCTATAATTTATACTCAGGGTATGCTTATGTCATCTACTTCTGAAGGAGCTCATTTAGCTATAGATAATAATCTAAAGTACTGGTATCAGCTGATATCTGATAATAAAGTTAAAAATCTAGATTTCTTAAAACAAGAATTTGATCTAAGAGAAACTTGCTGGTTAGAGGTTCAGATCTTTAGACAACATCTCATTGATAGAATAGATCTAATGTCTATAACAGTTAAAGAATCTATTCCAAAACTGATTGATTACTTGATAATAAATTTACAGCATAAAGTTTCTGATAAAGGTAAACTTTCATATATACATAAAATTATCAGACAAGAAACTTTTACAATGTAGATTCATACTGGAATTATTTCACCTCTATTAATGGGGACCCACCAACTCAACAAGATAAACAATATATATTGGAATCTGCTTATAGAACTACATCTTCCATTGTCTGGAGACTTTATACATGGACATTTTACATAGATCTTTTATACACCTTTGATGATGAATAAAATTAATAATAAAGATAATCTATGTAAGAGATGTAATGTAGAAATTAATGCTGACTGGGCTCATATGTTTTATGACTGTATGAAGTTGAAAGAATACTGGAAGTCAATTAATGAATTTTTGCAGGCTCTTTTACAGATAATTTCATTATTTCTAAGTCTCTTATATTATTCAACACACCTGTACCTCAATGTGTTAAAAGATTAAGCTTCCCTTGTTATGGTCTATCCTAGCAGTGGCTAGGAAAATAATAACTAGAAATTGGATTTCAGATACACCTCCTTCGTTCAATGAATTTAAAAATGTTATGAATATAATGTGTCATATGGAAATAAGCACAATTAGAATGAGAACAACTAGAAAAACATCACATTTTATTGTATGGGATAATTTACAAAATTTGTTAAAAAAATTCTAATTTCAATAGCACAGTATTTTAGTTTAATTAATTGATCTGATTGTAGTGGATGTCTTTGTAAATACTTTAGTTGTTGTGTTGAATATTATAATAATACCTATTTTTAATTATTTGTATAAAATTGTTATGATATTTCTCTTATATGTTAAAACAATAAACTTGTTTTGAAAAAAAAAAAAAAATCACTGCTCTCAGTTGGCCATCTAGGCTTCATCCCCTTTTCTCTGCTTTTGATGTATTTCCAACTACACTATATGTACAAATTTGTAAATAGTCTCAGTCTGAATTTATATCTGTTCATGCTTCAGTCCATCTAACTTTACTGTATTACACTTTTTATGCTAAATTGTATAATGTAATATTTGAGTAATTCTGGAACTTTTCTCCTCGGGCCTCTGCTGAAATAGGGCTTTCAGCCAAGTCGGGCTAACCCGGTCAACAAATGTGAAAATAAAAATAAAATAAAAAATAAATAAATAAATGCACAGTGTCGGGTTACAACACTCTGTTCAGTACTTAATACAGATGAGTAAGGCTATGATCTGTTTCTGTAGGCAGAGCTTAATTTGCTCAGCGTTTATTGGTCTGTTGTGTGACTGACCAAGTTGCTTCACCAGACACAACTCCTGGCCTGGCCCTGAAAAGGAACACTTGCAATGAGTGGGATGTCCTAAGCTGTTAGCTAATAGAGTGCACATTTTTCTTCTAAATTACTGCACCCTTCACATAGACTTCAGTTTGCTTCAGTAAATGCTGTTTGACTATGGGTCCTAGCACATGCCTTTTAGTTAAAGGATTGCCCGATGCATTTTCAATATATGTGACTTTCAATGGAAGAGTTCTTTACTGGTGATCATGCACGGTCGGTTACTGTTTTTTTTAGCAAATGGCTGTCAGTGTTTTTCTTTCTGAAAATTTTGAAATAGTTTTAAATTAAATCTAAATCTATGTGATCATAATAGAAGCAAAAGGGATGGTATTGTTTTAAACAGTGGGTGGTGGAGAAGACAAATAACCACATAAAACCACCTTTAACCTCCGATGGAGACTTGTGGATGAGCAGAAAGAAATAATCCACCGAAAATGGATGAAGAAGCCAAATGCACATTAAAACAAAACTACTTTATTCAAGAGTTAGTGCTTTTATTCCTAAAATAGAGCTTCATCAGAATCGAAAAGGATACTAGCATCACTTCCTTATATGCAAGCCTTCTTCAAGGCATAGTGTAAAAATATCTATGGATACTTATATGACCATTTTCTTTATACATAAATATCTTTACCATATGAACTGTTTGTCAATGTAAATAAACGTGAATTTAAAACCATATGTAGCTTTCCAATTCAGTTGACTTCAGACATAATTGCCATTTTAAATCACTGAATTCTATATGGTTTTTACAATATCCATCTCTAGGGTCCCTAGGTATTCTTTCCAATATTACAAAATGGTATTCTCATCAACGGGTTGGAAGAGTTTTTTATGGTAATTGAGGAGAGACAGGAAATAAATGGAATATTGCCTTGGCTGTAGGGGTATGGTGGAGGGAAGTCTATTACTCTGCCTAGGTCCCTATTTGACTATGACCTGGCTTTGCAATGCATTGATGAACACTACCAAAAAGTAAAACAAAAGACAGAAAGCCAAATAGCACTGCTAGCACCTACTGCCAGATAAACAATTACTTCAGTGCAAGCACAAGAAGAAAGTTAGAAAACTCTACCAGAGTAATTGAAGACAGAAAGCCTGGAAACATGGCTAACACCCACTACCAAATAAGCAGTTACCTCAGTGCAAGCAAAAAATGAGCTGTACCACATAATAAAACAAAAAAAGCAAAAATCCAAATAACTCTGTTAGCACCTTCTATCAGATACACAATTATATCAGTCCAAACAGAGGCCAAAATGTGATTTACTCCACCAAGAAGTAAATCAAAACAAACCAAAATAAAACAAATAGCAGAAAACT
Organism: Protopterus annectens; assembly: GCF_019279795.1. Taxonomy (NCBI): domain Eukaryota; kingdom Metazoa; phylum Chordata; order Ceratodontiformes; family Protopteridae; genus Protopterus; species Protopterus annectens. The sequence goes on from NC_056737.1 coordinate 283,859,468, forward strand.
TAACATTTTCTGACAGTACCTACTTTCAGATGAACATTTACCTCAGTGCTAGCAGAAAAAATGAAAAAGAAAAGAAAAAAAAACACTATGACAAATCTAAAACAAAAGGCAGAAAACCAAAACATAGGAGCTATGTATGCTACTAAGTGGGGGCCAATACCAGAATAACTAGGCATATAAACTAAAAAAAAAATCACTGTTGCTTTATTTGTGTACAGGTTTACAGTGGCAGTATAGCTATTGCCAAGGTCTGGGGACAGGTTGTAACTACATTGGTAGGATGGTGATATGTCATAATAGGCCATGGAGGGTGTGTGCAGGAGTAGCTCTACAAGCATGTTGTATTAGACTAGGTAAAATACTCACCATGCACTACTTGGGCAGTGTTACCAGTTATGCAGCCCAACAGTTATATGATTCCATTGTGGTAAACCAAAGGCATAGGAGCAATGGTTGGCAAGAAAGAGAACTATTAGAAGTTACTTGCCAACTGATGAAATTAGTTTTGCTGTGCACCAGGGGACAGACCAGGGGTACAGCATAAATGCCAGCATATGCCAGGCAGAGGCAATCACAGTATAGGGATGTGATACAGTGATGTATAGCCAAGATGCTGACATGTGGCTTCTCCAACTTATGTCTACATGACCTCTGGCAGTGTCTACAGAGCAAATGTTTGACAACATTCCTGAATGTCAGGCTCTCTGAAGCAGGGGGTGCACTCCTGTCTTGGCCTGGGCTATACACAGGAAGAGGTCAGTCACCACTCCAGTCATATTGTGCATGTAGGTGTGCAAATCATCATTTAGAGATATAGATATTGTCAGACTGCACATAAAACTGTGACATAGTTATAGTAGAGATAACTGGCTATACATATTCCGACAGTGGGTACTTCTGTGCTGTTCTGATATAGCTAAATAATTAATAACATGACAGTAATCAACTCACCCCCATGCCTGGAAGCATGCCATGTTCTCCTCTGGTACTGGAATGTATTGCCATTTTGAGATGAACAACAAATACAACATATCAGATGTTATGTGATCCTATCTCGCCTACATTCTGTACTGATGGGTTCGGAGCTGATCCTTGGCTCCGACTCGGCATGCTATACTAAAGAACGAAGTCTCTTATTGGCTGAGCTATCCCACATCCCAGGATGCACCACCACTGCTTCCCCAGATCTCGTTTGCCGCTTTACAGCAAAGACGTGGTCTCGGACTTGGCTGAGCTAAGTGTTTTTTTCTTCAAAGAATTTCTGTCAGAAATCTTTGATTCATATACCCAAAAGCTGTTTTAACAGCTATTGTTGTTGTGTGACTGAGTTTTGAGTGATTTTTGTGGTAAACTTGTCCTTAATTTGAGGGAAGGATCCCGTTTCAGTTAGAGGGGCCTTGCCCTCGCGCGTGTTGAAGCTTTTGTGTGAGTTGGTATTGTAGTGTTGTAGTTTAGTTGGGCAAGTAATCCCGTTTATGTTAGAGGGGTCTTGTCCTTATTTACTTTTCTTTAACGAAGTTTTGATAGTAGCAGTGTCAACATGTCAAAAGATCACAGACCTTCTGGGTTCAAAAAATGCTCTAAATGCAGCTACAAGATGTCCATAACGGACGATCACTCTTTGTGTGTGTATTGTTTAGGCCCTAAACATCTCCAGGAGTCTTGCAACGTTTGTCACGCTTTTTCCTCCCGAGTCCTCCAAGAGAGGAAAAACAAATTGATTTTAAAAGGGCTTATTACACCTTCTTTTGAGGAGGCTTTATCTTCTTCCTCTTCACCTTCTAAGAGAAAGAAATCGTCGGCTCCGACCAGCTCGTCGGAACCGACCACAAAGAAATCTCGGCAGGCTTCTCCATCGGCTCCACGGACTTTGGAGCCGAGGGCAGAATGGTCTGCCTCGATGCCTCCAGCCTCGACTCCTCTGGCTTCAGAGCCGACGGCTGGAGCTTCGAGAAGCGGGTCACCTTCATCGGCTCCACTGTCTTCAGAGCCGATGAGGGTTGCCCGCTCAGACTCTTCCCCTTTGGCGCCGAAGTCTACTTCGGCTCAGAGGGAAATTACAATGGTTGTGGAGTCTCCCTCGGCACCGATATTTATCGAGATGATTCGGAGCCGGTCCCCCTGTCCTTCGGAACCGGTGGAGAAGTCGACTCAAGCTCGTTCGGTCTCTTCTCGGTCTTCGAGAATGTCGGATTCGGACATAGACAGGGTACTTCAAAGGCTGTTTCAGTCTCCAGTCTTCCAAAAGTTGGTTTCGGCTCCAGCCCAGTCGGCTCCGGGGCCGATTGCCCACCCTGTTGTCTTGGTTCCTCCTCCAACAGCCTCTGCTCCGTTGGAGTCAGTGCTGGTGGAGCCGGTGGAGGTTTTTGGGTCGGCTTTGACCCTTACTCCAACCCCGCCCTTCGGGTCGGAGTTCGGTACATGGACCTCCTCGGTCGGCCCCGGGGGTGACGCTTCGGGACCGATGTTTTCGGTTCTGAGCCTCCCTCTCAGTGCGTCGGCTGTGGGAGTGCTGTCCACTGTTGTGGCCTCGGGGGTCGGACCTTCCCAGGATTCTGGGGGTCCCGCCTTCAGGGCCATGAGGAGTGCTCTGGCCATATCCTCTTTGGCTACCTCCACAGTTTCACCGGCACCTTCCCTTGGCATGGAGACTGGTTCCTTTGTAGTCCCCCTGTCTCAAGACAGTGGAGCCCTGGGGCCTGAGGTCACCCCCATCGGGGGTTCCCCCCTTCCTGGAGGTCCCTCCGAAGCGTCTTCGGAGGAACCCCCAAGGAAGAGACAGTGCAAGAGGAAGCACGTCGACTCCCCTGATGAGTCTCTCACCTCGGACACCGACCTCGATGATGCGGAGGGGTCCCCCAAGTCATCCTCGGATGATGTCTCCTTTGCGGACATTTTGGAAATCCTGAAACAATGAGGCGAATGGCAGTCCAAACCCCCTTCCGCTGAGGAGTCGGTTTTCCTCAAGGTCTTCGGGGCTCAGCCCTCCGCCTCCTGGGTGTCTCCGCCCTTCGATGAGCTTCTGGATTTGATCTCTTGAAGGGCGTGGGAACATCCAGATTCTGTGGAACCGGTGCCAGCTCACCCCAATAAATTTCTGTCAGCCCCCCCGACAAGGATTTTCTCTCTAAAGGTGTGGCTGTAGATGCCCTGGTGGTGGCATCTGCTACCCAACAAGATGTGACAGAGGCATCTACGTCCGTCCATCCTCCTAATAAAGAGTCCAGGAGCATGGATCGGTACGGGAAGCGCACCCTTACTTCAGCAACCTTTACTCTAAGGTCTCTGAATTATCTGACGCACTTCACCAGACTTCAGAGGGATCTGGTCAAGGAACTTTCAGATACCCTCTCTGGTAACCTACCTGAGCAGCTGGCCCAGACGGTGAGCTCTCAGCTGGCTACCCTAGCATCGTTATCTAACTCGTCCATGAGGCTCATTTCGTATGCAGCCGAGGGGGCGTGTAGAGCGGCGGGGACAGGTGTTGCTCTACGGAGACAAGCCTGGCTTCGCCTGTGTCATTTTGCAGAAGCCTTCAAGTCTTCCTTTGCCGACGCTCCCTTCAATTGGTTCTCTCTGTTTGGACCCAAGGTAAAGGACACCTTGACCCGCTGTGAACAAGAGGGTAAGACTTTGACTGCTGTAGGGGCGCGGTTTTCCAATCCCTTCAGGCCTTATCCCAAGGCCAGAAGAGGGGGGAAAATGTGGTTCCATAAATCTCAAAAGACTTACTCCTCACAGCAGGGTGATCCCCCTTCTAGAGGCAGAGGAGGGGGAAATTTTTCAGGAAGACGCCATCCCAGAGGTGGCGGAGGCCCCCGCAACACTGGAGACCGTGAGTCCTTTCGTGGCTCTTCAACCTTCCAGCATCCCTGAAGCATTGCCCGACTGTGCAACTCCGGAGCCAGTCGGGGGTCGTTTTTCAAAGCACCTGAAGGCCTGGGAGAATATCACTCAGGACCGATGGGTGCTCCGAATCATCGCCGGAGGTTACATCATCCCTTTTTCTCAACCCCCCCCCTCCATCCCGAAAAATCCCGGACCCACCACCCAGTCAACGGGATCTTGCAGCCATCGAAATCTCAAAGCTGCTTCAAAAAGGAGTCATCCAACCGGTCCCCGCAGACCAGACCGGATTAGGGACTTACTCAAGATTCTTTTTGGTGCCAAAAAAGACCGGGGACTTGAGGCCCATTTTGGATCTCAGCAAGCTAAATCGATCAGTCAAGAAGTCCAAGTTCCGGATGGTCACCTTGCAATCCATTCTCCCGCTGCTGGAGAAAGGTGTTTGGATGTGCTCCATAGATCTCAAGGACGCCTATTATCACATCCTGATAGATCAGGCATCCAGGAGACACTTGCGCTTCATCCTGGAAGACAGTCACTTCCAGTTCCGTGTACTGCCCTTTGGTCTCACCACAGCCCCCAGGGTGTTCACCAAATGTTTGGCGGTGGTGACTGCTCACCTGAGAAGTCTAGGATTCCAGGTGTTTCCATACCTAGACGACTGGCTCCTTACTGCCACCTCCAGGCGTCTACTTTTACAGAACCTAGCAGCCACTATATCACTAGGCAACTCCCTAGGAATCACCTTCAACTGGGCAAAGTCTGTGTTGCTGCCATCTCAGCGCATACGGTTCATCGGAGTAGAGATAGACTCAAAGCAAATGCGGGTCTATCTTCCTACAGAGAGGATAGAAACTTTACAGTCTCAAGTTTGAGCCTTGCTCCCCAAACGCCGAGCCCCAGCCAGGATGGTCCTACAACTGTTAGGTTCTATGGCGGCCACCATCCTCCTAGTCCCCTTGGCAAGGTTACATATGAGGATTCTCCAGTGGCTCCTGTCAGTCCAGTGGTCTTATCAGGATCTCCCTCTCAGTCACCCCATTATGATCACAGAGACATGCAAACAGGACCTTCGTTGGTGGCTTCTTTCCTCCAACCTGGATCAAGGGCGACCCTTCGTCCTACCACCTCCAGTGGCCACATTGACTACGGACGCCTCCCAGACGGGGTGGGGGGGTCATTACCTGGGCAGGTCAGTCCAAGGCAAGTGGCATTCCGACGAGAGTCTCCTCCACATCAACATATTAGAGATGAGGGCGGTGCTTCTATCGCTACAAGCACTACACGATTACCTCCCCCTGGGCATGATTGCCATTCAGTCCGACAACATGTCAGTAGTCTGGTAACTGAACAAGCAGGGTGGGACCAGATCCTACCCCCTTTGCAGAGAGGCCATGAAAGTATGGAATTGGGCGATTGCAACCAAACGTTTTTTGGTAGCAACACACATTCCAGGGAGATCCAATGTGATAGCCGACAGACTGAGCAGAACTATTCTCTCCCCTCACAAGTGGTCTCTGAACGATAGAGTGGCAATTCAGATCTTCAGAAGATGGGGAACACCTTGTTGCGACCTTTTCGCAACCCCCCTCAACTCGAAATGCCAACAGTTCATCTCTCTCACCCCAATTCCGGGGGAGATTCCCAAGGACACCCTAGTCCAAGCTTGGCCCACCGGCCTGCTATACACCTTTCCACCGGTTCCCCTTCTTCCCAAGGTGATCCAGAAGGCGATTCGCTTGGAGAGTAAGATGATTTTAGTTGCCCCATACTGGCCTCGTCAAGTCTGGTTTCCCTTTCTTCGGAAATATGCACTGGACGGTCCATGGTTCCTGGACCAAGTTTCGGACCTCTTGACCCATCAGTCGGGACAGCATCATCAGTCCCTCCACTCACTGAGATTAACAGCTTGGCTCCTCCTCTTCTGACCATAGTTAGGAACCATGCTTTGGACCCGGAAGTTATACATATCTTGTCCTCAGCCCACAAGACTTCTACTAAGAAAATGTATAACAGCAAATGGAAAAGATTCGCTATTTGGGCCCAACTCCAGGGATTAGATCCCATAACTGTCCTGGTGTCAGAGGTTCTGAAATTTTTAGCTTCTCTGTTCAATCAAGGTTCTTCGGTCTCTACCATCAAGGTTCAATTGGCAGCTATTTCCATTTTTCATGAGAGCATAGATCCACCTTTGATGAGTAACAAGTTGTGTAAAGCCTTCATGAAAGGTGCTGGGCTGCTACGGCCCCCGATATCTCATCCCGCTCCTCCGTGGGACCTTAATGTGGTGCTAGGCACTTTGACCTCTTCCCCCTTTGAGCCGGCAGCAACTTGTGACTTGAAATTTCTTTCTTGGAAGACTGCTTTATTAATTGCAATTACATCAGCCAGAAGAGTTTCGGAACTTCAAGCCCTGTGTGTCAAACCACCATACCTGGTTTTTCACAAAGATAGAGTATCCCTCAGACCGAACCCATCCTTTGTTCCTAAGGTTTGTTCTAGTTTTTGTCTGCAACAGTCATTGGAACTTCCAGTCTTCTTCCCAAAGTTCTCTAACAGAGCGGAATACATCTTCCACACCTTGGATGTTCACAGACAATTGCGCTTCTATTTGGATAGGACGCACCAAACATGGAAAACAGATCAGTTGTTTGTGTCCTTTTCGGAAAATAAATCGGGCAAAGCTATCACGAAAGCCACTATTGCCAAGTGGATCAGAGACTGTATCAGTCATACTTACTCCCTTTCCAATAAAGAGCTTACAACTATGGTTAAAGCTCATTCTACCAGGGCTATGGCTACTTCGGCAGATTTTCATTCTAAACTTGCCATTAGTGACATTTGTGCTGCGGCTACGTGGTCTTCTCCTCACACCTTCATTTCTCATTACAAATTGGACGTGGCATCTCGGGGCCAAGCTTCCTTCGGTTCCACAGTTCTCAGGAGTGTTTTCCAGTGAGCCACCCAGGAATCAGGTGGTAGGGACGCTGTCCCATCAGTACAGAATGTAGGCGAGATAGGATCACATAACATCTTTTAGTTATGTACTTACCATAACTTTAGATGTATGGGATCCATCTCGCCTACATTCCTAATAACCCACCCTCCTTCCCCCTGCCTTGGAGATCAGAAGAGACTGGACGGTTCGAGTTCAGCTGTTTCATCTTGAAACACCTGGCAATATTATATCAACAGTCTATGTGTGTGTGCATGTGTGCGGACAAACAAGATCTGGGGAACCAGTGATGGTGCATCCTGGAATGTGGGATAGCTCAGCCAATAAGAGACTTCGTTCTTTAGTATAGCGTGCCGAGTCAGAGCCGAGGATCGGCTCCGAATCCATCAGTACAGAATGTAGGCGAGATGGATCCCATACATCTAAAGTTATGGTAAGTGCATAACTAAAAGTTATATCTCTTGCATGGGCCCATTTAACTATAAAGGAACTAAGAGACTAATGATCTGCCCTGCAAATCTGCAATACATCCCAGAATGCTCTTTTTGACCTCTTCTTCCTACTCACTCTGATGATCAAAATGTTGCCTCCTCAGGTTTCTGTAGTTGTGCCAGCACTGCTCACCAGATAGGCTGATGCTAGTAGCAGCACTCACTGCATTGATGTGATTGTGTCAGGAGTCTGATTTGTATTGAGTACCCTCATAGGAATCCCCAAGCAGGCACCTTCAGGGGCCTGTCCAAGCATCATAGTGACTATTGCCTACACGTGTCAGTAATTTTGCTTTTCAGCACCTCTTAAGATCATAGTACTATAAGAATATTCCCCACATCTCTGCCATGGACATTGATGCACTCATGCATGTTCACTGCACTTTGCAAGTACTCATGTGAGTGCATGAAAACAAATGACCTTCTTAGCACAGCCCATTTAAATTGCATGATAAGATAAAAGTGTGATTCATGAAGATTTAGCCAATAGTCTCATTAGATTAATTACCAGTACTTGAAACTGCATGGTGATAGCAACTGTAATTACTGTTAAGCTCATCGCACTTTAGAAGAATGTGTAACGATAACCTGAAGGGCTGCTATACATAAGGGAAAACTAAACTATTACAAGCAATAAACAATTAAACAGGAAAATGAATATGAATTGGTATTATTTTAATTTTAGTTGTACTTGTAATGCTCTATTTATGTATTGTCTAAAGAACTACACTAGAGTTTGATACTGGGTGGGTAAGCTAATGGGTATAAATGATAACAATAGCGCATGCTATGTCGAGGACTATAAACACGGGTAGGGCCATTGCAGTAAACATGGAAGAAATGCACTCGAACAGTCTTATCAGTTATGCAGCCTAACATTTCTATCATGCTGTTTTGGTATACCAAAGGCAGAGATACAATTGTTGGCAAAAAAAGACAGCGATCAGTAATGTTCATTAAAAAAGAAGTGTGGTTTATTTCCCCTGCATATTACATAGGCAACATTGGCCCAGATATAGGCTTAGCCTGAGAACTGTGAGCATGCCATTCAATGTTGATATGCAAGTTTTGTGAGGTGCTCTGTTTGCTGATACGTATGTCACATATGTTGCAGTGTATGCTGTGGCATCCTGTATGAGATGGTTACATTATCCGACTACCTCCCCTAGATGAAAAAAAAAAAAAAAAAAAGTTATCACAATGTATGAAATGTCTATAAAGTCAGTTAAAATTTTACTTTTTTTATCACATTCAAATGCTTACAACCTTACTTTTTAATTTTTGATCAGTTTTACTCATAAAAATGTTTTGCATGTGGTACAGATTGTGATTAATACCACATAATTAGAATCACAACTGAACAACCCTGCTTTGCAGGTATATGCTGTAGTAGTGTTAACACATATATATATATATATTAGGACCCTTGTTAATGTGTCTGCATATCTGACATTTATGACATAGAAACATGCTGCTTATATTGTTACCCTTTCCACTAGTGCCCTTCAATATCTCCACAATTGTTTTACTATTTACTCTACTTCTTAATAAACATGAGATCAGGACAAGCCAAATAAAAAATTGCCTGATTTTCACTTAAGATTTTCCAGTTGTCTCAGACAAAATTCTTAATAGCCTGACTATCAGTGGTATATCTTAAAACCATTCCTAATTGCCACCCTGTCACATTCTGACTTTGAGTGTGATTTCTGACTTCTCTCCTGAAAAATATTCTATCAAGTATCCTCTACTTCTCAAAGCAATGTCTTTTGGATTTTCCCGGTTAGGGGTCACCACAGTGGATCACTGGTCCATAGATTGATTGGCAGTGAAGTTTTTATGGTGTCAAGTTGCCAGCCGGGTGCCCAACCTGCACAGAAGGCAGACACACATACACACACACACACACACACACACACACACACACACACACACACACACACACACACACACACACACACACACACACACACGCACACACACGCACACACACGCACACACACACACACACACACACACACACACACACACACACACACACACACACACATACATGCACCTCCCTACATGTTTTTAAAACTCACTCAACTGCAGGGAGAATAAGAAGGCTCTCCAGCCAAGGAATGAACTGGAAAACCTCTTGGTGTGAGGCGACAAAGCTAACTGCTGTACCACCATGGCCTGCCCAGGTATCCTCTACTTCTAAACCTTTCTTTTTTCAATTTTTCCAAAATAATGTTTTGCCTACTTGTTTCTGAAGACATATTGTTAACGCTAGTCTCCATACATGTTATATAAATTGTTTTTCAAATATGGAGGATGCATGCTTATATACTTTAACAGTGAATTACTATTCAGTGCCTTGTGATCAACTCTAATTATGATTCTCTTATTATTTGAAATTTTTTTTTTTACTAAAATATCCAAAAAATTAAATTAGTCAGCATCAATCATATACTCAAATTAAAAAAAAAAGTTGTGGTTAAATCAACATATGTAATACAATCTTCCTAATCATATTCAGTGCCTTTCTACACTAAAAATATAATATATAAAACATGTTTACTTTAGTAGACCAGATTCCAAAATAGTTGCTTTCAGTGTAAGTCTGCCCTGATTCCAAAAAACTTGCTCTTGGTGTAAGTAACTTACTTTGGTATAAGGCCTATCTATAAACAGACTTGCACTGAGGTCTAGAGATTCCAAAACACTTACTCTGAGCAAGTCCTTTGGAATTGGGGGCAGTATATATAAATTCCTTCTTCCTTTGACCCCTTACTAAATCCAAACAATAAATCTGATTACACTCACTGTATAACTGTTGTTTTTGAACATCATATTACAAACACATTCATTGGCTATATCACATGGAATCATAGGATATAAAGACTTAACATAAAATTCATCCTGCCATTTCTGTTTATTCTAATAATTGTTTAAAATTAAGTGAATCCCTTAGAAAATAAAGGCATGCACTGACTGCATCCTTTAATGCTTTGTCAACAACCATGGGAACTGGTAATAACTTTTGAGTTCTTAGCTGAAACTATACACTTCAGTGGTGGATCATTTTCATTTGCACACATTTTGGTATACCAAAAACATTCCTATAACAGGATAAAAATCATACATTTTTCCCTTATTGACTATTCTAAATAATTCACATGGAGCCAGCTATCCACTAATCTATTACTTTTCAATATTTCAAGTTTTTTCATATTCTTATAATTTTTTTGTCGCTTAACAAATCCAGCATTTTACATTTATGCATATCAACATTCATTACAATTGCAGCACCATCTTTGCTTGCCTTCCAAAGGGATACTGTATATTAGGATCAGTGGATAGAGTACAAAGTGTTTCTCTTTCTTTTGAAGTTAAATATAAAATCTCCATTTTGTTTTGTTATATAATAACTCTCCTATGCCTTTTTTTCAAGACTGCAATACTAGGATGCAGAAGTAGATTATAAGTATTATTTTTATAAATAGATAATTTCCCACACTGTTCTCAAAATTCTTTAAAACATATTTTAAATTCATTTTTCTAATATATGCTTTTAAACTACTGATGATGTCCACCAATTCTGCCATACATGATGGAACATTCGAAAAAACTTTATTCAAAACTGTCAGTTCTCCATTACTAAAAGCTCTTGTTAAAAAATTGTACACTTTAAAGTCCATAGACATATTTACTTTTTCTTCCCTTGATGATTATGTTCTCTTCTGGATTTCTTCTTGGGACTTGACTTTTTCCTTACTGGAGATGGGTTATTAATTAGCAACTTCTGGCCAGGATTTGGCAGTCATTTCTTTGTGTGTCCTTGATGTTGAAAATCCTCAGTCTGCTTATTAGATCACAAATTGCCTGGAACTCCATATTTCCCTGTATTTTGCTGGGTCTACCTGAGAAGAATGAAAGCCCACTTACCCGAAGATGTGACCAAGACAACATCACCAAATCTTCATTTAAGCGATACTTTACATAACCGACAAGTTACCCAAAGAAAAGAAGTGGATGGACAACAATGGTAAGAAACCACATGGAAGTACTCCAAACCCACACACCCCCAACTAACTATACCAACTCCAAGATCACACTATAGTGGGGAAAAGGGCAAACTTCCAAATGTTGGCCAACCACTTCCTTTCCTGGGTAAATTGTTGGTTATGTGAGGAGTCGTTTAAATGAAGATTCAGTGATGCCATCTCAGTCTTCACATCTTTGGGTACATGGGCTTTTGGTCTTCTCATTTAGACTCATATTGCCACATGTATGCTCTGCAGTATTAATAGGAGACTGATTCCTGACAGTAATTTCCAAAATGGAGAAATTTATGTTGTAAGATGCATTTTTTACATGCTGTGTGTGTTTTTGTTGGATATTTGATCCAACAAATGAAGATTTTCTTTATTAGTGAGTACCAACCCTTCCCTGGTGCATTCCTAATAATCTTTTATATTCCTCTCAATTGTTTTGTGTTATTTAGTACACTGATATTCACCCTCTTTCTTAGCCTGATGTTGATGGATTTCAGTTTAGCAGCAATATCTGCTGCAGGTGCTTTTAATAAATGTTTGTCATGTAAACCTAGCAGTTTCTATATAATTTTAAATCCTTAAACATGTGTTTTTTTAATGACTGAAGCAAAGGTAAACTGCCACCTCCAGGTTACTGAAAGCTCCCTTGAGTAGTTAGATCCGGTGGAATTCATAACAAACCAGAGGTCTCTGTCCATCCATTCTTATATGACTGCCATGGTTCCTAACCTCAGGAGCCATCCAGGTCCCATTTATGCACCTCTCAGCAATGAACTGAGGAGCAAAAACACATAGACAAAAATGTCTCTTTATAGTCTTTTGTTAGTCCAAAGCCAGAAACAGTAGCATGGAATGCTGGAGGTCTTGGGTTCAAGTCCTAGGTGAGAGCTAATGTTACTCTTCTATTTCTATAATTCTAACAGTGCCTAAATAGAGGTCTACGTCTGTGTTGGTGTGTGTTTTCAATTTAACCTCGATTGCCATGCTGGGGTTACCTCGGTTAAAGGATAAAGCTCTTATGGAAAACACCTATCTGTCCAGAGGCACTTGCTGGTCCAGTGGCAGTAATGTCAGCTCATTATTATGGAGGTCATGGATTTGACTTCTGAATAAAAGCTAATATTCTTTCACTGATATGATATGAGCAGTGGCTAAGCAGAGGACTTTCTTTGTATTTGTGTGGGCTTTAATTTGACCTTGATCATCATTCTTGTGGCTTCCTGGCTGAGATGATAGCATTCTTTAGGGAACATTTAACAGCTCCCTATCCAGAGGCTGTTCTTGGTTTAGGAAGCAGTAGTGCCAGCACAGTATACTGGAAGTCTTGGGTTCAAGTCCCAGATGAAAGCAATTATTCTCCTTTCACTTCTAGGATGATAATTAAGTTTATGAGTCTTAATATTACGGCAGACATTTGTTCGCTCTCATCCCCTGCACCAAATAGATAGAATTAAAGAATAAAACCATTTCAAAAATTGGAAATATGCTTGCTACTAACCATTAATTAGATAATTTATAAAACTTTGGTACAGGAAACAGGATCTTGTTAACCTATTTGTAAAAGTAAGCAAGTATTTTACTTTATTTATAATTGAACAAAAACAAATTGCTTTACTGATCTAATCTTTATAGAAGTTATGACCACACTGATTTTTTTCTGAATGATCATTGAGCAATGGCTTCCTTAATTTACAGCCCAAGATATTAAAAATAAAAAAGGACAAGAAAAAATTCAGAAAGCCTAATTAAAATAAACTCGAAATATGAAATGTGATACTGTACTCAAGGTATTTTTTTCTTTTTTTTTCACAAATATCTTAATAAATGTAAAGACAAAATAAAATATCATGAGATAAAAATATAATACCGTCATATTATTTGCATAGTTATTATAATGCAGAAAAGCAGAGCTATTACTGAGGCACATTAACAATACCCCAAAAAGAATTATATTAGTGAGAAAAAAAAAGATTCCATTCATGCTGAAATTCTCTATTGAAATTACAGAATAATTGTCCTTCGTATAATCAAGTTAATAAGGGTAACCTTAAAAAATGAGATTCCAAAAGCCAGATAATCTAAGCTATTGTAAGATACTCTAATGCACCGGTGAGTAAGACTGCATTGTAGATGGCAATTAAACATGACTAATTTGGAATAGCTTAGAATAAGGATTTTAAAATGTAGCATAACACTACTGAGAAACTATAGGTAACAGACAGAAAAGCACTGAATAACACCCACTACAGAAGGCATATATAATAAAATAAGTAAAAAAAAAACAAAAAAAACCCCAAAAAGGTGGCATGTAGAGACAAAATCCTGACTCTTACAAAAATGACCAGTGTTGCTCTAATGAACCACCTGTTGAAGACATTGGTCAGTCAGGGTGGAAGAGAGTGTCTGATGCTGGCTTGTCCACTGGGGAGGGCAATCTGCAGTTCTGCAATGCTGGTCTCTAATGGAGAAAGAGGTGTACTATTTGCAGCACCATGGACCAGTGATTTGCACTTTGCTGTGCCAAATCTCATTTATAAAGCAAACACCATTCTGTCCATATATGGGAATGCATGTGCACACTACAAGTGACAGCCTTGGTATGCATGAGTGTGCACTTAAACCACCAGGGGAAGGGTTAGGACCATATATGTAAACATTCCCCTGATGTTTGACTTGGCTATGATTTCCCTTCCTCATGACTGACTCTCCAACATTAAAGAGAGAAAGATGGATGAAATGGAATAGGGAGGTTCAAAAAAAAAAAAAAAAAAAAAACCATCCATCCAGATGAGATACCATCTAAATTCTATACTTTTAAAGTATTAATTATCAATTTTCCCCCTTAGACTTGCATGCCACATTATAACTGAAAAAAACATTGTTAGACACTTTGATAAAAGCAGATGTAATAGAGAAAGATCCAATGAAGTCAAGTCAAATAAACAGCAGACTTATTTTGCTTTCTTTCATGGACTATTAAATGATGTCTCTGTTGACAGGAATTATCTTCTGCAATGAGTAAAACACATCCTTCCCCTTACTGGTATGGTATTGCTCCTGGAAGGTAATTATCACAAAACATAGTACATGTACACGTGATCATAACTACTGCACATCTACAGGCAATTTCAGTTTATAACCTTGCCTTGGTTACTGTGGATGCTCAGAAAGCATTTTATATGAACAGTAGACAGGTTATGCATGAGATTCTGAAGAAAAATGAAAATTCTAGATCAGGCAGAGCCAGATCATAATCAAATGGGGGCCTAGGCAGGTTACAAGGCATGCAGTTCCACAGACCTTTAAGGAGTCTAGCCCAAATTCCCAATTGCTTCAAAGCCCTGTCTGGTTATGTGAATTGCTCAATGTCACACGATAGGTACATGAAGGTAGAAAGATTCATATGCTGCACCCTTGCCACAGGAAGTAAATCATAGTCAGAGCTTTAATCTTCTTCACCAACTTCCATAGAAACAGCTTTTAACTAAATGCAGAAATTCTTTACAATCCAGTCTTATATAGAAGATTATCTCTGTAATATGCAACAATGACTGCATGATGGATGCTGAAGGTCAGACAATTTTAATCATCACTTCAAATAATGAACCCCCAGATTCAGTAATCTTCCATGCAGGACTAGCTTAGTCTTGCATGGAAGCAACCATTTAGGAGCAGCATGGCGGCGCACCATGCATATTAATGAAGGCGTACTGCCTAAGCTCCTAAACGGACACGGAGCGTGGACAAGTGCAGGGGGCATGTCTGAGAGCAGAGCAGTCACAATATACACGTCCCTGCAATCAAGAACTGCAGTTTAGCAATAACAATGAGCGAGACCACTCATAGGGGGTTGCATACTCCCAGCAACACCCCCCCAAGTTTATAAGAGTGATAGTTAAGATATAATAATATAAACAAGTTAAATATTTTTATCAAACAGATAAAATTTAAACATAGGTGCGCAGGTTTTCCCATTGCTTAGCTACGTATACTGCAGCTTAAATGGCACAAGAAGATAAATATCAAGATATAGGCAAATGAAGGGTACTTTAATAGTGTAGTGGTCAGTGCATTCGCCTTATGAGCAGTCATTCCCGGTTCGAGTCTCACTCCAATACATTCCATTTTCCATGTCAAATCACTTTATGAACAATATTATTTGTTGCATAGCCTACTAAAAAACATATATTTGTGAACTGGAGTACTGCATTAAATGCAGATGTGAGGTGTCATTGTAATAATGTTGTAAAATCCATAGATAAACACAAGTGCCCCATACAGTATATGCACACATAAATCAGGGATACAAATCGAAGGTATAATGTGTAATAGGTTCATAGGTTGGTACTAGGCTATCAGCCCTAGGGCCTATACTAGCCTGGCCATAACAATTCCCTGGCTATTTTTTCCCACACTATTTACTTCCCTGGACCCCTGTCTAGCAGAGCGACTGACGTGATCCCCGGGGTGAATTTCCTTTCTCTCATCCAATCGTCAAGGTTCCTTTTGAAGAGGACCAAAGAGGCAATCTGCATGACATGTATGGGCAATCTATTCCAGAGTCTGAATAATAATGAATGATAAATCCATAGAGTGTCCAAATCCACCACCTTTCCAAGAACCATTGTACATTTCTGTTTAAATTAGTGTGGGGGTAAGCGGGAGTAAGCACTATTAAGCAGTAGTAAGTGGGAGTAAGCATATTTAAGCAGTAGTAAGTGGGTTTAAGCCCATTTGCATGGGGGTAAGCAATGTGCACATAGGTTAAGCAATATTGAAGCTAACTCTCTGTAAACATATATAACTGGTTAGCATTGCTTACCGTCATGCAAACCCGCTTACAATTGCTTAAAAGTGCCTTAGTCACTCTGTATGCAACAGCCACTGTTCTGCCCAGCAACAAAATGAGCAGCCCTTGCAGGTCTTGAACTCAGGACCCTGTACAATACAGTCACAGCAGTTAACCAGTAAGCCATCACAGCAGTACATAAGCTTAAGGTATCACCAAACAGATCTTCACTATAGGAATATTAAACTTAACATGTGAAAGGAATTTATATAGAGTTTTATGTTGTATAACCTACTACATAACATAAATATGTGAACTGGAGTACTGCATTAAGTCCAGATGTGAGGTGTCATTGTAATAAAGTGTTGAAATCCCCTAATAAACACAAGGACCCCATACAGTGTAGGTACACATGAATCATGGATACCAAACACATATATAACATGTAATGAATAATAAATCAATGCCAAACAGCAAATAGTATGCAAATGAAAAATTAAGCAATGCTAAGCTTTACACAGCCCTGCTTACTAGGTGTAAGCAATATGTAGGCCAGCTAAATCAGTCTGCCCATTGATATACCCCTTTAAACAATGCCAACCTTAGGTAAGCAGGTTTTCCCATAGCTGAGCATTTTCAAAACTGTCCAATCACAGCAAAGTGTGGGAAATCAGCCCTATTTAAACCCAACAGGCGGGAATACATCTCATAACTGGTTGCAGCTTCCTCCTGTAGGCACTATGACCAGTGTGGGAGAGAGAGTGTGCTTTTGGGTGCAGCACTGGGGTATCCAGGAGTCCAAAGTCATGGCAGGACTCCTTGTTAAAGACCATGACCAGAAACTGCTGTAGAGCCAGTACCAGGGCTCCAAATATAAAGCAGAAGCCTGGGACGGTCTCACCCATGACCTCACCAGTGCCACTGGCATACCTCAAACTGGTGAGCAGGTCAGGTATCACTATGTCAACCTGAAGCAGAGAAAGAGGGAGCTCTTGGATCAGTGGATCCAAGAGGCTAGGCGGACGGGGATGTCCCAGCCGTGTGTAAGTATCAGTCCACTACCTGTTTAATAATTGCTAGCTCATGTATATTATGGATAGGTATGGTTAAATATTCCTCTTATGTCTTTGACAGCAGCAGATGAGCGGGTTGTGAACCGGGAAGCCCATACCAGTAGATTGCAGAGGTTGCGTCGCAAGGCAGGTTAGTAATACTCTTGCAAGTACTGTCATAAGAAATAAATCTAAAAGTAGTAGAAAGTTAATTGCCAGTATAAAACCTGTATTGTTTAAGGCATATACTGAATACACCAGAGAATACGGCAGAAAGAGTCTCATATAGGTTGTATGTGAATAAAAGGTTAACAGCCTGACAATAAAGGTCTAACTGCTGGACTGCCTGTGTTTACTCTGGTATCATATGGTAATGTAGTGTTGCAATTTCTTAATAGTACTCTTGTATTAAGCACTGTTATCCACACTATGCTACATAAATAAAATTTGTAGGAATGTCTGTATATGACTGTTGTAATCACAAGAGGTCATATTGTACAGCAGAGAGAGACTTAGACATAAAACAGTAAAGTTAGACAACATAATCCAAATAGCACACTTAACTGAGATGTGAACTGTTGTATTTTTAGCACACACAGCCATGGTTCGAATCCTGGAAGTGGTAGTAAGCTGTATGCAGAATCATACCCCACAACTGTATAGATAGGTCCAGAATGTCCAGTTAATTGGCGCATATCTGTTGCCTGTCACCCTGTTCCCCCTGGCAAATCAGTGGGATGATCTCAGACATTTAGGTAGCAAATAAGGACATATAACTGATTGTCAGACATCTATAAGAACAAACATGTCATTCTAGCAACTCCCCAAAATGTTATGAGAGTAATAAGCAAAGTATGTCCCATCTCCACCCCCATGTTGTGAAGCTGTGACCAGAGTGTGTGCAGTAACAGAATGAGATGTATGTGCATAATAATAATGTGGAATCTGGCAATATGTGTGGCAACATTCAGGTAGTGCTAACAAACATTCCCCCACAGGTCTATCAGATACAAAAACTGTGCCTAGAAATAAAAGATTGAAATCCTGTACTAGTACTGTTTACTCTGGTATTGTATGGCATTGTTAGTGGTGCAGTTGCTCTCAATAATAAGGTATTACTCATCACTGTCATCCACACTGTGCTGCATAATAAAACTGTCTAGGAAATAGTGTATGAGTGTTGTAATTACAAGGTCAGATTGTAAAACAATGGGAGACTTATATACAGAAATCAGAGAAGAGATACACAGCAATATCTGTATAGCACACTCAACTGTGATGGACACTGTTTTATTTTTAGCAGACACAGCCATGGTTTGAATCCTGGGAGTGGTAGTAAGCTGTATGGAGAATCATACCCCACAGGTGCACAGAATTGTCGAGAATGTTCAGTTAATTGTCCCATATCTGCTGGCTGTTACCTTGTCCTCCTGGCATATCAGTGTGCTAATCTCTGACATGTAGGCAGCATTTAATGTCACATAACTGACTGTCAGGCCTGCACATATTTGAAAAATGTCTATGAAAACAAGCCTGTCATTGTACAACTCACCAAAGGTTTATGAGGGCAATAGTCAAAATATGTCTGGGTTTCACCTGCATGTTGTCGACATGCCCAGAGTGTGTGCAATAAGAGATGGGCAGGTATGTGTATAACATCAACCTAGAATCTGGGAATATGTGTAGAAACAGTCAGGTAGTGTTAACAAACAATACTTCCACAGGTATACCAGATAAGAGGTATATACTGCAGGTAAAACTCAGTTCATGTATATAGTTGTCTACATCCATACCACTGGCCAAACAAAGGCCATAGGATAGTGTAATAATACCTGTAAGGTACAGATCACAGCACTGACTAGGAAAGTAATGAAAACTACAGGGATATACAAGTTAATTGACATCTTTCTTCCCCCCCCAGCAGATCTGTAACAATAAACGAAATACACAACTCAATTGGTATGTGCTCTATTAAATCTACTGTTGGGACATATGTCTTATCGTTTGATAAATATTTAAATTTGTTTCTATGCATGTGCCATGTTGAAATACTCCCACATTCGTGGCATGCTGCTATCAATGTACCTGCATGCTGTTGTAATGGCTACTGTGGTTCCATATATGCATGTGTTCTGTTTACTGTGCAACTGTTCCATATCTGGTGTTTTGGGTTAAGGGGAATATCTATGCATGCTGTTATACCTAATCCTGGAATGTGTTGACTATTACTAACCCACATATATTGCAAAATTAAAACACCATAGCATGTTTGGGAAGGTCAGTCCCAGCGGACCCACCTCTCCAACCTCATCTGGCCATGGCACCAGGCACTAGCACGTCTGGGGCCCACCTCAGGAA